>NC_088335.1:23030000-23330000 GCF_036884655.1 Musa acuminata AAA Group
CGCAGTTCAAATTTAGAGCTCAAAACTGTCAATTCCCGGAATTCCGGGATCAGACGGTTGCACCTCCTGACTGGGGCGGTTGCACCGCCTAGCAGAGCTCGAAGACTGAGCCTCTGGGCGATGCCACCTCTGTCAGGGGCGGTTGCACCTCTCTGCCAGAGCTCGAAGACCGAGCTCAAGCGGTTGCACCTCCTGACTAGGGCGGTTGCACCGCCTGCCAGAGCTCGAAGACCGAGCTCAGGCGGTGCTACCTCCTGTCAAGGGAGGTTGCACCGCCTAGTCTCGCTCGGAGACTGAGCCCAGGCGGTGCTACCTCCTGGCTGGGGCGGTTGCACTGCCTAGTCTCCTTGGGAGACTTAGCCCAGGCGGTGCTACCTCCTAGCTTGGGCGGTTGCACCTCCCACAGCAATCAGGGTCTAAATGGGTAGATCCATTCGGCCCAATTTGGGTTTTTCAGGGGCCCAATTGCCCCAAGATTAAGCTAATGGGATCACCTCCCATTTCCAACTTAATCATTGTGCTAACTACGATAAATCCTAAGACAATTTCTGCAGCTTGCTCCGGTGCATCAATCGCTTTTTCCGGCGAGTTTCCGACGAACTTCCGTCGATCATCCGATGAACCCTCGGTGATGCTCCTGCGGACTTCCGGCAAACTCCTGGACTTGCGACGATCCACTTGGCGAGTTCCGACGAGCTTCTTTTGGCAAGCTTATGGACTTCTCGGATTTGTTCCCGTAGAACCTCCGACGACTGTCCGAACTTCCGTCGAACTCTCGAACTCCCAACGTGATCATTGTCTTCACTCTAGTGCAACTCCTACTGCATGTCTAACTTTCATCGTAGTTAATCCTGCACACTTATCTCAACACATAGATTAGACAACAAATGACAATTGACTTCATCATCAAAATCCGAAATTCAACAAAAATAATTTTTCATCATAAATATTTTATCATTGCATGCATCATTAGCATAAGTTGAAGTATAGCATGCATAATACCAAATCATCATTCATATTTTTAAAATATAAAATCATCATTACATGCATGATTCCAAATCATCATTCATAATTACATCAATATTCCAATCATTATTTCAATCATCAAAAATGAAAGATCAAGTCTAAAATTCAAGAAATCAAGATCATAATCCAAAAAATGTATAAGAAGAATTTATGCATTTAGGAGATCTAACATGTCCAAGTTTATCATTCAAGCTAGCAAATTTGGTTCTCTTGAGATGTTAGCTATTTTCTTTCCCCCTTTTGCCATTGTAAACAGAAAAGAATAAGGGAAGAACATAATGGTGTAAAATATTTCAATCATTTTGAGATATACAAGCCATAAATACAAAGAGATCATGTCATGAAAGGCAAGACCACTTACATACCAAAAGACATGATTCATATAGTAAATCTCTTCTTTAAATAAAATACCAAGAAGAATCGTAGAAGAACGATTAATGAAATATTTTGATTCATAATAAATCTTAATTTGTAAATATCAAGAAATCAAGATCATGATTTGGATAAAAATTTATTCAAATTTAAATCATCAAAATCAGTTTCAAAGTCCAAGAGATTCATAAAAATGATACAAATAGATTCATCAAAATCAATAAGATAGAGAAAAAAAATTTTCAAGAAAAATGTTTTCATCTTTTTAGTTGTTTCAATTCATATGATTTATTTCATTTACGCCAAATAAAAATATATATCATGTTTAAAATCAAAAGTGCAAGATTTATTACGACAAAGATCAATAAGGAATAAATCACCCAAAAATCATCATTACTTCAAATCATCATGCATAATTTCGAAAGATAAATTTATTAAGCATGATCATTATGCATCATTATATTATTTCATCAAGCATGATTTAAGTCTAACATTTTGTTCCTTTATCATAACACATGCAATTTTCATGATTATTTTCAAAATTACTATATAAGCATGATTATATTATTAAACATGTAATTTTCAAGAAAAATAATTAAACTAAATTAAAAATAACTCATGAAAAGCATCATATAATTTTAAAATAAATTAAAAGCATTTTGATTACCACATCGTCGAAAGCCATTAAGAAGTAGTTTGCCACCTCGCCTTTGTTGATTTTCTCCCCGTCTTCAGAGGAGCTCGATTCGTCTTTTAGCAATTTCTTCTTACGTTTATAGCAAGTAGTTCCATTCTTTTTTTTCTTTAATTTTTTTTTAATGAACTTTTTAAATTTCATAGTAATGAATTCAAGTTCACCATCACTTGAGCTTATGCTCGAGTGGTCTTCGATTGTTCTAAGTCTGAAATCCTTTCTATTCTTTAGAAGGTTGTCCTCAAGTTTGTTTTGTACATTGTATGTCATTTCATATGTTATTAATGAATCGATTAGTTCTTCGAGTGGAAAATAGTTCAAGTTCTTTGATTCTTGTATTGCCGTTATTTTCGAATCCCAATTTTTAGAAAGCGATCGTAAAATCTTGTTTACAAGTTCAAAATCCAAAAAAATTTTACCAAGTACTTTTAAACCATTGATGACATCCGTAAAACGGGTATACATGTCTCCAATGGTTTCATTTGGATTCATTTGATAAAGTTTAAAATCATGCATCAAAAAGTTAATTTTTGAATCTTTAACTTTGCTAGTGCCTTCATGTGTGATTTCAAGAGTATACCAAATTTCGTGTGTAGTTTCGCAAATAGAAACACGATTAAATTTATTTTTGTCTAAGGCATAAAATAGAGTGTTCATAGCTCTAGCATTTAAAGAAAAAATCTTCTTCTCCAAATCATTCCATTCGTTCATTAGTTTAGAAGATTTTCGAAATCCATTTTTAACAATACTCCATAGATTTAAATCCAATGAAAACAAGAAAACTCTTATTTGAGTTTTCCAATATATGTTGTCTATCCCATTGAATAAGGGAGGTCAAATAAGAGAGTGGCCCTCTTAAAAGCCAAAAAGAGCAATTTCTCTTTGGGTGTTAAACCAAATGAGAAAAACGAGGCTCTAATACCAATTGTTGGGAATGAGTCGGCACTAAGAGGGGGTGGGGGGGGGGAGGGGGGGGGCGGTGAATTAGTCTAGTGGTAAAAATATTGGTTCTAAAATCTATTTCGTACAATAAAAATAGAACTCAGAAGACAACTTAAAATTCAATGCTTGTTCGTAAGCATAGGCGCAATAAAAGCATAGTAAAGAGGAAAGGCAGTTTGCTATAAAAGTAAATTACAAGAAGGAAAATGCAAACCAGATTTTATAGTGGTTTGGTCATCATGACCTACATCCACTCTGTCGATTCCTCTTCCGTCGAGGCCACCGGCATCCACTATCGATTTTCCTTTAATAGGCGAAGATCAGCCTTCTTCTTACACCCCTCTTCTCCTTTTCACAGGTTTAGGAGACAACCTTTACAAGCACTCACTCCTCCTAAATAGAATTCTAAACTTAGACTAGAGGAGGGGATTTCTCAAGTGATTGCAATAGCATTTTCTCAATTTAAAACTCTCTGTGCTTGTGTTCTTTCTTTAACCAGGGATGAGAGGGGTATTTATAGGCCTTAAGTTGATTTAAACTTGGAGCATAAAAATATCTCATCCCAGGTTTCATGGGTACGGGAGGTACCACCACCTGTGCTGGGCAGTACCACCACCTAGGACCCTGCCACTGGGCAGTACTACCACCCATATTTCTTGGGGTGATGTTTCCAAGGCAGTGCCACCGGCAGCCATGCTTTCAGCATCCTGGTTGGGCCTTGAATCTGGCCCAAACTAGCCCAACATCGAGCCCAGTTGGCCTCTAACAGAGTTGATAGGATTTCCTCCCAATCCCAACTCTAATTATGTGCTAACTATGATTCCTAAGACATATTCTAAGTAAGATAAGTCTAGTTTCTTCCAGTGAACTTCCGACGAACTTCCGATGATCTCTCGGTAATGTTTTGGCGGACTCCCGACAAACTCCTAGACTTCATGATGATCTTCTTGGCGAGTTCCGATGAGCTTCTTTGGCAAGCTCCTGGACTTCTCGGTTGGTTCCGACAAAACTTCTGACGAACGTTCGGACTTTCGATGAACTCTCGAACTCTCAACGAAATCGCATTCTTGACTCCAAGACTTTATTTTGCTTTATGCCTTGCTATCGTACTTAATCCTACACACATGAAAACACACTTCGATCAAAACTATTAATACTAAGCATGAATCTTGTCATCCGGCATATCATTGGTCCATCGATGCTTCGATCGATCCTTCAGCGTGTTGTCCAATCTTCTGACATGTTTCTCTGGCCCAACATATTTTTCCTGTTTTAAATGTCTCTCCCTGATCAAAGCATCCTACGTCACTCAAAACACAAATCAAATCATAAACACTTATCAATTGGTTTCATCATCAAAATACGAGATTCAACAAGTTTAAGTCATGAATTTTGAAAAAGATATTCTCTTTAGTAAATCGCAAAAGGAAACATAGGAGAAAAAGATTTCAATTCATGCATAAGAAATCTTATGATTCATATAGAAAATCTCCTCTTTAGTAAAATACCAATAAAAATCGTAGGAGTACAAAGAGGAAATCTTGATTCAAAAAATCTCAAGTAATTCCAAGAAACCAAGATCATGATTTTGATAAAACTCATTCAAATTCAAATCGTCAAAATCATCAAAATCTCAGCATTTCTTTCAAGAGATTCAAAATGGCATAAATAATTTTATTGGTCTCTTAGTGAA
Organism: Musa acuminata AAA Group; assembly: GCF_036884655.1. Taxonomy (NCBI): domain Eukaryota; kingdom Viridiplantae; phylum Streptophyta; class Magnoliopsida; order Zingiberales; family Musaceae; genus Musa; species Musa acuminata. The sequence continues at coordinate 23,034,728 of NC_088335.1, forward strand.
AAATCGATAAGATAGAGAAAAAGGAAATTTTCAAGAAAAATGCTTTCCTCCTTTTTTTTCAACTTATTGATTGATTTCATACATGCATGTTCTTTTCTTTCAAATCCATGCATCATTCATTAACACTAAAAAAGAACTTTCAAAAGATTACAAAAATTATCATGCATAAGTTCAAAGTATAAACTCGTTAAGCATGCTTTCAAATCATCATTACATTTTCAAGCATGGTTTCATTCAACATAATGTTGAAAGATTCTTAAATATAACTAAAATTCTTTACTTTCAATTTGTGTGATTGACTTTATATTAGCATGCCCAAATATTTGTTCTTATGTCAAAACCATGTATCAACGTTTAAAACGGAAAGATAAAAAATCATCAAGATCAAAAGTTGTAACACATAATTCCAAAACATATGATTTCAAATCATTACTTCAAGTCCTCATGCATAAAAATCAAGTATGATACAAATATATTGAATATAATGTGATTAAAATAGTTTTAACTTGGACTAAAAGGTCATCATTTATTTGAATGATGCCTTACTTCAATATGGCATATTGATAGGGGGAGTTTAGTTTCAACTTCATCATCAATTGGTTGTCATCATAAAAAAGGGGAGATTGTTGAATTTCGGATTATGATAATGAAATCAATTGATGAGTTTGTGATCTAATCTGCATTTTGAGTAACGCAAGACTAGCTTCGATCAAGGAGAGGTAAATTGATTAAAGTAGGAGGAATCAGACATTGGGCTAGAGTGAACATGTCAAAAGATTGGACGTCGGATCAGAGGATCGATCAACATGTCGGCAGAAGGCTCGTGCAATGAATTCGGGCATCGGGCTGAAGGATCGGACATTGCGCCAAGGAGATCGTAAGTTGCGGGAGTCAACATGTTGATTGGGCAATACACCAAAGGAGAGGACGATGCACCGAAGGATCGGACGAGCATCGGATGAACCAATGACATGTCGGACAAAGAATTCATGCTTTGTAATCATTTGTCTAAGATCGAAGTAGTTTAGGGGGCTAATTAAGTTAGCTTTTGGTATAATCATGCTAACTCAATTAGGGGTCAATTGAGCCTTAATTGGGACTGATTTGGGCTCATTAGGAGGCCCATTCAATGACCCAAAAGTTGGGTCAGGAGGTGGCTTTGCCAGAACAGGCAGTGGAACCGCTTGTGAGTTGGAAAACTTAAAAAACTCGATCTCCGAGGTTGTCAAGCGGTGGTACCACCTAGTAATAGTGTGTCAGGTGGTGGTACCACCCAGTGTCAGGCTGTAGGTGGTGGTACCACCAAGTGCAGGCAGTGGTACCGCCTATACCCCGAAATCTCGGGGATTTGAATTTTGGGCTCCAAATTTGAATTTATTTGAGGCCTATAGATACCCCACTCTTTCCTACTTGGGATAGTAAGAAAGTGAGTTAAAAAGGGGGAAAGAATCATTGAGAAAAAAAATTATAATCACTCTTGAAGAGTAGAGTCCCTTCTTCCTAGTATTTAGAAAATTCTTCTAAAGGACGAAGAGAGGTCTAGAGAGGTCTAGGTCTAAAATAAAAGTGTAAAGGTTCTCTCCTGTCAAAAAAGAAAAGAGTTGTAAGTGATAACAGAGAGATTTCCTCTGATAACAGAAAGATTTCATCTGATAACAGAGAGATTTTCTCAACTATGCCTTTTACCTCTATATCTTCTTCTTCCTCGCTGTCCAGTGATAGTGTCGAACAAGATCCTCCGCATCCATCTTCCGTTGCCACATGTCATTTGTCACTAGCGTGACTGTTGCCGCCTCTTCTCTTCCTCTCTCGACGGCTCTGCAACAACGTCGGTATGCTCTTAAGGCCATCACGGCCAAGGAAGAACCTGTGCGACATCTCCAGCATCATCTCGGCTGCTCTCTGTTCTACCTCAACAGAGTTTTCTCAGCCACATCTTGCCACGCCTCACATCCACCACTGCTCTACAGCCTCCTTCCTCACCCCTGCCAACCAGACATCATCGCCTTCCTCACCCACCGCTGCTCTGTGGCCTCCTTCCTCACCCGCGCCTACAGACGCCCGTGCAATCGAGAGCTAAGCTAATCTACACAGCACAACTTTCTGACCTCACCCACGGCTATTGTTGTTGCTGCAGCAATGACAATACAGCTTCCTTATTGACTTGCAGCAACAGCCATCGCTGAAGCAGAAAGTTGTGGATGCGGCTCTTCCCAGCAGGAGGCAGCTATTCTTGTCACACGCTCGCAGGAGGCAGCGACAGCCGTCGCTGAAGCAGAAAGTTGTGGACGCGGCTCTTCCCACATCACTGGGAACGAGGTGTACTCCGTCGTCATTACCACCTTCTTGGCAGGGCAGCTCACCTGGTGGACAGCACAAGAAATCTGCATCCTGCTCATCGTTGCTATACAAAGTGCTCCACCTTCTTGGCAAGGCAGTTCACCTGGTGGACAGCACCAGAAATCTGCATCCTTGCTCATCGTTGCTATACAAAGTGCTCCACCTTCTTGGCAAGGCAGCTCACCTGGTGGACAGCACCAGAAATCTGCATCCAACTCATCGTTGCTACACAAAGTGCTGCTCATCACTGGAAGCTGCACTTCACCACTCCTGCTTCCTAAGTTCACCACTCCTAATTCCTAAGTGCAGCACTCCTGATTCCTAAGTGCAGCTTTAAGCAATATTGCACAGAGTTAAACTTCTCCTTCACCGAAGACCTTATTTGCCAACTAACCCACCTCATGTGACACTGATCTGCACCAACACTTCTTCCTCTCTGATTATTGTCATCGCTACAGACTTCTAGTTGCTCTCACATATTAGTACATATCTTCCATATGTCCTCATCATATACCTCTGATGCTCTAATTACTATTCCCGTAGGGAATCATAGTACTTTCCCACGTACAGGCCTATCTCCATAAATGCAGCAACCCTCATCCCCTTTAAATTATCCAAAGGTAGCAACTACGCATCCTAGAGTGCCTAGTTTTCTAATCTACTATTTGGCTATGATCTTTTAGGCCATGTGGATGGCTCTCTTCATTGTCCACCAGCGATGCTCAACATTCCAAGAGCATCCAATCCAGTACTAAATCAGGACTACAAACTATGATTATGCTAGGATCGTTTCATCCTCCAAGCAATTCAAGCCTCGATTGCTAGATCCCTCGTCCCACTCATATCTTCATGTGACACTGCTGCCAAAGCCTGGTGCAAGTTGCAAAGCACCCTGGCGAATAGTTCACACACTCGCATGCTTAGTCGCCTATCTAGTCTCATGAAAACTAAACAAGAGGGAAGTACTGTTGATGATTATCTACACAACATAAAGATTATCATCGATAACTTGGCCTTGATAGGTCATTCTCTCAATGATGAAGAAATTACTATTCATATCCTTAACGGCCTAGGCGATGAGTACAAGGAATTGGTAGTAGCAATACGGGCATGTGACTCACCAGTATCTTTTGAAGAACTCTACGACAAACTGACTGAATTTGAGATATATCTAAAGGTGAAGACAAATTGCTAGGACCATCCATCACAGCTTAAGTCAGTCAAAAATCTATGAGGAGGGGCAATCCGTATAACAAGACTATCAATAAAGATTTGACCAGGATACATCATGAACCTATGAGCTCCAAACAAACCATACCTCCTCAACATCATCAATATTCCAATCAAAACACCCAAGGTGGCTACTTCACTCCTTAGCAATCCTGGCGGCCTCACCACCAACAACGAGTTGTGTGCGAACTATATGACAAAATCGGTCACTCTACAAAGGTCTATCAGTCTCGACCCAGACTTCCTGATCAATTACATTGGCCTCAAGCAAATCTCACGACTACTCCAAATACTAGTGATTAAAATTAGACCGTCGACTCTGGCACATCTCACCACATCACCTCTGATCTACAAAACTTGTCCATCCACAATAACTACAGTAGAAATAAAGACATCATCATCGGTGGCGGTAAAGAAATTCCTATTACTCATACTGGTTCCACAATGCTTAATTCACCTACCATAATTTTTATACTCGATGATGTTTTGTGTGCACCTCACATTAAACAAAATCTCATTTCTATTTCTTAATTTTATAAATAAAATAATACCTCCTTTGAATTTTTTCCTAACTCTTTTCTTGTCAAGGATTTGAGCATGGGGGCATCCTTGGTCCAAGGCCAAAGTAAAGACAATGTTTATGAGTGGCCGTCAGTTCCACAAATAAAACAGCCCACTGTCTACTCCTCAGTTGCAGCTTCAATTGATATATGACATCATCGTCTCGGTCATCGCTCACTCCCTATCCAAAATAAATTACTTTCTCGTTATTCTCTTCCTACTCTTAAAAATACAAGCATTATCACTCATTGTGATGCTTGTCTCAGTAATAAAAGTCATAGACTTCCTTTTGGCACTTCCTCCATATTATGTTCTACACCATTTGAAATTATTTATACTGATGTTTGGAGCCCTGCTCCCATCACTTACTTTGAAAAGTTTAGATTTTATATCATTTTTGTAGACTATTTTACTAAGTACACATGGATATACCCTCTTCGTCATAAATTAAAAGTTTCAACAATCTTCACCAACTTTAAAAAGCCGGTCGAAACTTCTTCCAATCTACTATTAAAATAGTCTACTTTGATGGTGGAGGTGAATATCAAGCCCTCACATCCTACCTCTCAACCTGTGGCATCCAACACCTTAAGTCACCCCCACACACTCCTCAACTAGTCGGCTCTGCTCAAAGCAAACATCGACATATCGTAGAAACTAGTCTCATACTTCTACATCAAGCCTCCATGCCAACAACTTTTTGGTCTACAGCTTTTCAAACTATCATCTACCTTATTAATCGTATGCTCACTCCAGTCCTCCAATATCAATCACCATTTGAAAAACTATTTTTCAAATCCCCTAATCTTCACAAACTCAGAATATTTGGTTGTTTGTGTTATCCATGGCTACGTCCCTATAGACCACATAAGATCACACCAAGATCTAAGCCTTATATTTTCATATGATATTCTCTTGAACATAATTCCTTTTGATGCTACAATCCCAAAACTCAAAAAGTCTTTGTTTCCCGCCATGTTATATTTGTGGAGTTTGCCTTTCCATTTCAAAACTATAAGTCTCCTACCATGCGAGGGCCAAGCCAATACTAAATGCACTAAATGAATTCTTTATCATTAGAAAGGGCCAAGTATATACTAGCGAGGGTTAGTGCTCTAGCTCTAAGAATTGTCGGAGTTAGTAGCGAGTCCTAGCTGCTGTCTCCTTTCCAGATAGATCAAGCTTATAATTTGACCTCTTCTTCTTAGTACGATTACACTCATGAACTTAGTAGCGCTAGGGCATAGCCAAAAACACGAGGAACTGAGCTGAGCTCCAAAACACAGGACTTGGGAACAACTAACTAACGCCGAACACAGGACAAAGATCTTAAAGCAGACAACTAGTTCCATTTTGTTACTACTGAGTGGAATTCTGACCAGTGAGTTATAAGGGTAATTGATCTTTGTCTAATGAAGGAAGATCATTAGTGGATGCCGGTGGCCTCGACGGAAGAGGAATCAGTAGAGTGGATGTAGGTCACGATGACCGAACCACTATAACTCGGTTTGTATTTCATTCTTGCAATTTATCTTTACTGCAAACTGCCTTACCTATTTAATGCTTTCACTACACTTACGAATGAGATTTCAAGTTATCTTTCCGAGATCGATTTTATCCATGAAGAATTTTTCGAACCTACATGTTTTATCCGCTGCACTAATTCACCCCCCCCCCCCTCTTAGTGCCGACTCATTCCGAACAAAAAGGAATCTGAAAGGGACTGAAGTATAATATCCACACACAGGTTATCCTTTAGGAACATTCCTAGACCTGTGAGTTTCTTTATCCACTCAATCATCTTTAGGACATGGTTCTGAACTAGCGTCCCCTTAGTCATCCTAGCACAGAAGAGACTCTTGGATATCTCATATCGTTGAGTCCTTTCCTGTTTCTCAAACAATTTATGAAGATGTAAGAGAATGGATCTAGCATCCATCTTTTCATGTTGTCTCTATATCTCAGGAGTCATGGAGCCTAACATGTAACACTGAGCAAGAGTGGAGTTATCTATATACTTCATGTAGTAAGCAATCTTATCCTTGCTTGCCCCTTTCTCTAGCGTAGACATCACTGTATCAAGGACATATGTGATTTTCTCAACCGTGAGAATAATTCTTAGGTTGTTGAGCCAATCTGTATAATTTGGACCAGTGAAACGGTTGACATCAAGTTTGTCACATAAGGGATTTGAAAGTGATATTTTTTTAAAAATAAAGATGTAGTATAAATAAATAACATGTAAATTTCACAAAAATAAATAATTACGATAGGGACTTCTATTTTAATCTACTCCCACTATTTTCTCTTGAAATACATAACTCCCTCTGGTATGTGAATTGGAGACCCTCGGTGGATCTCTAATGGGGATCGAGATCCAATCGACATCTTAATGTAATCTCGAGGGACTCGACCAATCACACTAAGCCCGTAAAGGTAGGCAACTCTTGCCAATCACAACTTTTTGTGATTCCCGTCTTGTTCGACCTTCAAACCACCATGGCCTCAAGCCTCGACTAACCATGATGTTTGATTAAGTCATCACCATCGTTACAAGATGAGTCTGATTCAATGATATACTCATGAGGGACTCAACCAAGTATACCATGTCCTCAGGTCACCGGTGACTTCTCTATGTCATAGGCAAGATATCGAATTGCGATATAGATGAGCCTCAAAAGACTCGACCAACTCAACGTACATTGAGAATCATTTCCTACCCATAACAATGGAACGCCATGTGGGTCAATCTAATTACCTCACATTTACCGACTTAATATTATCAAGAGAGGGGATTTTGATTTGGTCTCCTAATATGACATGTCACACACATACATACTTAATATATATCTACATCGTATGCAAATATATATATATATATATATATATATATATATATATATATATATATATATATATATATATATATATCTTCATGCCTTGTGATTGTCTATCTCATCCACGTCGATTTCGTTGGCATCTCGGTGTGGTTGGAAAATCTGGGGGCGACATCACATGTGCAGCGGAAGAACATTAAAGATAAAATCCTCAATTTCCTAAAGATGTATTCGTCGTCATGCAAAGATTAGTGCACAAAAACCACGAAACTTAAAACTATATATATGAAAGATTGTGTTACCTAGTGAGATTGTATATCCCTGAATCCCTACAGATCTCTAGGAGAGGGTGAAAGAGGTCAAGTGTCCTCCTCTCTAGCGGTGACCCACACAGTAGGGTTGCGATGATGCTCCTCAAAACTCCAAGCCTACTATTTGAGGAGGATAAGGGAAGGATAATAGGAGAGGCAACCCAAAAAGCTCTAGCTTATGAACCATTAGTTCCCTCCTATTTATAGAGGTCCCCTATCAACTTAACCCTAATGGATCCTGCTCTATTGGGTATTGGATCTTCATCCAACTACCCAAGCCTCTTAGATTAGTGGATCTCTATCAAATAATCTCTCATTGGCTCTTATTAGATCTCATCCATAGGATCCAATAATTTATGGGCTTATTGGATATCCAATAAGATAGGGGCTCCGACGGATATCTCATATCCGAACCTTTACTCATCGCAACGCCTACCATATGTGTGTGACCCTCTAGACTCAATATCGAGCTAGCCATGAGTCATACTTGTTAAAACTCCTTCTGGCTAGTGAATTACTATCTCTATAATAATTTACTCGACTCATCGACTACGGATGTACTAGGCCACTACACCGCAATCCCTAAACGATACAGGGGAATCCAATCCATTGGACCTATCTGTCCTCACTCGCTCTAATCGGATTCTTCCGGAGAACTCTTTCTCTCTCAACCCGAATGACCCTAGCTAGGGATTTGTCTGAGCAAGAACACATGGGATATTCCTCTCATGACGCCGAGAGTGCATGATCCTCTATCGACACTCAATAGCCCTCGTAAGGTCGACTACCACTCCCAATGACCAACTATACTAGATCTGGGACAGCCAAACCTATAAGTCTGGTATCAAAGAGTGGAGCACTCATACAGGACATCCTTGTTGTCTCAAGTCTAAGGACCAGATACACCACTAGGACTACGGAATCGCTGTCTGACAATAAGGCATCATCAACCATCCAGCATTCCGTAAGCGGATCAATCAGTGAACTTATTCTCCAATGAGCACCTGTACTGTATCCCTAGTGTCCCTACACGAGCAGCTATGAGACCAGCTGCATCCATCATATGGATGGGTATACAGCACACCAGTCTGTCCGGTTATCACGATGTCCCTCTCGAGTAACCTATGACCAGGATTATTTAGGACATGTGTTTAAAGGTGAATCGATCTCATTATCGTGATCTCATCACGATCCGATTCCCATTGCACAAATCCAAGGACATCACAATATATGTATGCATTTATGCAATAGTTATAAAGTGATATACGCCAAAATATAATAAGCAAAAAGATTTTGTATCAAGTCACACGTGCCATCACTCACGTGATTGGCTTGCTGGGCACCTTTGACTAGCAGCAACCGCCCCTGACAGGCGGTGGTACCACCTGAGCTCGGTCTCCGAGCTCAGCCAAGCGATGCAACCGCCCCTGTCAAGCGATGGCACCGCCTAGAGGCTCAATCTCCGAGCTCTACCAAGCGGTTCAACCGCCCCTGTCAAACGGTGGCACCGCCCAGAGGCTCAGTCTCCGAGCTCTGCCAGGCGGTGCAATCGCCCTAGTCAGGCGATGCAACCGCCAGACCTCGAAATTCCGGGAGATGATAGTTTTGAGCTCGAAATTCAAACTGGTTTGGAGCCTATAAATACCCCTCCCATCCCTGGGTAAAAGACACAAGCACATAGAGATTAAAAGAGAGAAAACGTTGCTGTAATCTCTAGAATTTCCCTCCTCTAAATTTAAGTTTTAGAATTCTGTTTAGAGAAGAGAGTGAGTGCTTGTAAGGGTTGTCTCCTAAACCCGGTAAAAGGAGAAGAGGGGTATAAGAAGGAGGTTGATCTTCGCCTAGTAAAGGAAGATCGTTAGTGGATGCCGGTGGCCTCGACAAAAGAGGAATTGGAGGAGTGGATGTAGGTCACGATTGACCGAACCACTATAAACTCCCGTCTTCTCTGGTTTGCATTTTATTTCCAACTATTACCTTACTGCAAACCCCTTCAATAGCTTACTGCCTTCAATACATTTATGTATGCTTTCAAGCTAAGTTTCCAAAATCGATTTTACATTGGAAATGGTTTTTATCGTACGAGAGATTTGATGAAGTTGACGTTTTTATCCACTGCACGAAGTCACCCCCCCCCCCCCCCCCCCCTCTTAGTGCTCTTGATCCTAACAATTGGTATCAGAGCCCGGTATTTCTCATTTCGGATTTGCATCCGAGAGAAATGGCTCTTCATGGCTTTCAAGAGGGCTTATCGATTGTTCGTCCACCATTGTTTAACAGATTGTACTACACTTATTGGAAAACTCGAATGAGAGTTTTCTTGATTTCTATGAATTTGGATTTATGGAATATTATTGAAAATGATTTTCAACTTCCCTCTAAACCGATGAACAAATGGTCGGATTTGGAGAAGAAGTATTTTTCTTTAAACTCAAAGGCTATGAATGCCTTATTTTGCGCTTTGGACAAAAATGAGTTCAATCGGATTTCAACGTGCGAAATGACTTTTGATATTTGGCGAACACTTGAAATCACGCACGAGGGAACTAGTAGAGTCAAATACTTGAAAGTTAACATTTTATTGCATGATTTTAAGCTTTTTCGAATGCAACCAAGCGAGACTATAGGTGACATGTACACCCGATTCACGGATGTCGTCAATAATCTAAGAGTTCTTGATAAATCTTTTTCGAATTTTGATCTCGTAAGCAAGATCTTAAGATCCCCTCCAAAAAGGTGGGATTCTAAAATAACCACAATACAAGAAACAAAAGATTTAAATATTTTTCCACTTGAAGAACTAATTGGTTCATTGATGACACATGAAATGGTGCACAATGCGCATGATGAACAAAATAACCTTCCAAAGAAAAGGATGCATGCAATGTTTTGATAAGAAGTTTCGATCATGCATAGTAGGATGTAATTTGACAAAATTTGGTACCATCATGATGTAAAATAAATGATGATTTGGAATCTTGCATTAATAATGATTTTATATTTTATGATTTGGTATGATGCATGCAATGATGAAATATTCATGAATTTGAAATGATGGATGCAATACTTATGACAATGATGTACATGATGTATTGCATATGATGTATATCATGAATGCTTTAAATAATGAATGTTTGGTATCATGATCAACATGTTGATAAATGCTTAAAAATTTTAATGTTTAAGTATCATGTATGATATGCCCATTAATGATGATTGATTTATTTTTCAGTATCGTGCATGAAAAATAAGGTTTTTGAAATTGTGTATGTTTTAATTTGAATATATAATGATGCACAAATAAGATAGATACTTACCTTTGTCATAATCTGAAAATTGATATAAGGGTCTTCCCTTCTTTTTGACAATGACAAAGGGGGAGCAAAAATTTCTAGCATGGACATCATGAAAAGAGGCAAACTAGCTAGCTTGCACAATTCAAGACGAAAGCAAAAATTGTACTTCTCGAAAGAGAAGAAATTGCTATCTTGAACATCACCGATAATTGCTAGCTTGAAATCTCAAGAAAATACAAAAATATTCTATCTTGCCTATCTCAAGATGCTAAACATGCTAAACTTGCACTTTGCAAAAATTTGCTAGCTTGCAAACTTGCATATTTCAAGAAGTAAGAGTTGCTTTCTTGAACATCTCTAAATTGCTAGCTTGCATGTTCTAAAATGTTATAACATTACTAGCTTGCATGATGTAGAACTTGCTATCTTGAACATTACCAAAAGTGCTATGTTGTATGCTGTAAAACTTGCATATCTAAAACTTGATAGCTTGAATGTTCTAAGCATGATGTAACACTTGCTAAATTTTCTAGCTTCGAAACTGCATGATGAGAAAACTTGATATTATGTTTTTCATACTATTCCAAACACAAGAATAGTTGGACTTCTCCTTTTTGTTGATGACAAAGGGGGAGAAGTATGATGTTATGCATAAGTTTATGCATAAGTTCATGATGATGCATTGCAAGTATTCATGATAAATATTGCAATGACTTGAATTCAGTTTGAATTCAAGGTTCTATCAATATGGCATATTGATAGGGGGAGTTTGTTTAAACTCCGGGAGTTAAGTTTAACTCCGTCATCAAGTGGTTGTCATCATAAAAAATGGGGAGATTGTTGAATCTCATATTTTGATGATGAAACCACTTGAAATGTATTTATGTTTTAATCTGCATTTTGAGTGACGTAGGATGCTTCGATCAGGATGAGATAATTAAAGCAGGAAAAATCATGTTGTGCCGGAGGAACATGTCAGAAGATTCGATGTCAGGCCGGTGGATCGGTCGACATATCGACAGAAGGCTTCGGGCCGTGGACTCAGGCATCAGGCCAAGATGAGTGGGTATTGTGCCAAGGATATCAGAGGTACGGAGTCAACTGGCCGATTGGGCAATAGGCCGCAGGAGAGGACGATGCGCCGAAGAATCGGACGAAGCGTCGAGGGACCAATGACATGCCGGACAACTTGGTTAATTGCTTAGGATTAATTGTCTCGATCGAAGTTTTGTTTTACATGTGCAGGATTAACTACGATGGAAGTAAGACATGCAGTAGGAGTTGCGTCGGAGTCAAGAATATGATCACGTTGGGAGTTCGAGAGTTCGACGGAAGTCTGGACGATCGTCAGAGGTTCTGCGGAAACAAATCCGAGAAGTCCAGGAGCTTGCCAAAAAAGGCTCATCGGAACTCGTCAAGTGGATCGTCGCAAGTCCAGGAGTTTGCCGGAAGTCCGCAGGAGCATCACCGAGGGTTCATCAGATGATCGACGGAAGTTTGCCGGAAGCTCGCCGGAAGAAGCGATTGACGCACCGGAGCAAGTTGCAGTAAATGTCTTAAGAAATGTCATAGTTAGCATGTAGATTAAGTTAGGAATGGAAGATGATCCCATTAACTTAATCTGGGGGCAATTGGGCCCTTGATAGACCCAAATTTGGCCGAATTAATCAACCCATTCGGACCAGAATTCCTGCTAGGCGGTGGCACCGCTAGGGTCGGCGGTGGCACCGCCCAGGTGAGGGTCTCCAAGGAAAGCTGGGCGGTGGCACTGCTTGGGCTCAATCTCCGAGCGAGACTAGGCAGTGCAACCGCCCCTGACAGGCGGTGGAATCGCTTGAGCTCAGTCTCCGAGCTCTGCAAGGCGGTGCAACCGCCCCTGTCAGGTGGTGGCACCGCCCAAAGGCTTAGTCTCCGAGCTCTGCCAAGCAATGCAACCGCCCCTATCAAGCAGTGGCACTGCCCAGAGGCTCAGTCTCCGAGATCTGCCAGGCGGTGCAACTGCCCTAGTCAAGCGGTGCAATCGCTAGACCTCGGAATTCCGGGAGATGATAGTTTTAAGCTCGGAATTCAAACTGGTTTGGAGCCTATAAATACCCCTCCCATCCCTGGGTAAAACACACAAGCACAGAGAGATTAAAAGAGAGAAAATGTTGCTGTAATCTCTAGAATTTCCCTCCTCTAAATTCTAAGTGTTAGAATTCTATTTAGAGAGGAGAGTGAGTGGTTGTAATTGTTGTCTCCTAAACCCGGTAAAAGGAGAAGAGGGGTGTAAGAAGGAGGTTGATCTTCGCTTAGTAAAGGAAGATCATTAGTGGATGCCGGTGGCCTCGACGGAAGAGGAATCGGAGGAGTGGATGTAGGTCACGATTGCCGAACCACTATAAACTCCCGTCTTCTCTAGTTTGTATTTTGTTTCCAGCTATTACCTTACTGTAAACACCTTCAATAGCTTACTGCCTTCAATACATTTACGTATGCTTTCAAGCTAAGTTTCCGAAATCGATTTTACGTCGGAAATGGTTTTTATCATACGAGAGATTTGACGAAGTTGACGTTTTTATCCGCTGCACTAATTCACCCCCCCCCCTCTTAGTGCTCTTGATCCTAACATACACATACCCTGAATTCGACTTGCTATCATCGACATTAGACTGAAAACTTGAGCCTGTGTAGCCTTCAACCTTAAGGCTTCTACCTCTATATATTAGTAAAAGATCCTTAGTCCTTCTCAAGTACTTAAGGATACACTTTACTGCTTTTTAGTGCTCCAAGCCTGGATCCGCCTGCTCGTGACACTCAAAGCATGTGCTATATCAGGCCTAGTACATAGCATGGCATACATGATAGACCCTATTGCTGAGGCATAAGGTATCATATCCATGTTCGCCCTTTCTTCTAGAGTCTTTGGGGACATACTCGTAGAAAGCGATATCCCATGTCTCATCGGTATGAGACATCTCTTGGAATTTTTCATGCCAAACCTTTTGACAATGGTTTCTATGTACCTAGACTGGGACAAGCCAAGCATCCTCTTGGATCTATCTCTATAGATTCTAATCCCCAAGATATAGGATGCTTCCCCTAAGTCCTTCATGGAAAAGTGTCTAGATAACTAAGCATTTACTGTGGATAGCATTCCTACGTCATTCCCAATGATCAGGATGTCATCCACATATAACATCAAAAAGGTGATAGCGCTCCCACTTACCTTCCTGTACACACAAGGTTCATCTTCGTTCTTAACGAAGTCATAAGATATGATTGCCTCATCAAATATTATGTTCTAACTTCAGGAAGCTTGCTTTAGTCCATAAATGGATCTAAGCAACCTACACACCTTATATGGGCAGTTCTTGGACACGAATCCCTCAGGTTGTATCATATACAGCTCCTCCTCAAGGTTTCCATTGAGGAATGTGGTTTTCACATCCATCTGCCAGTTCTCATAATCATAGTGTGCTACAATTGCCAATAGAATTCTGATGGATTTTAGCATTGCTACGGGTGAGAAGGTTTCATCATAGTCAACACCTTACCTTTGATGATACCCCATAGCTACTAGCCTTGCTTTATAGGTTTCTACCTTTCCATCGACTCCGATCTTCTTCTTAAAGATCCACTTGCAACCGATGGATACAATACCTTCGGACGTATCAACTAAGTTCCAAACCTTATTGGAGTACATAGAATCCATCTCAGAATTCATGGCTTCTTGCCACTTCCCGAAGTCTATACTCATAATAGCCTCCTCGTAGGTCTGAGGATCAATATCCTCATCATCCTCTCCTCTAATATGTCCCACATATCTCTCAGGAGGATGGGATACTCTTTCAGACCTACGTAAAGTTGAAACTTGTGTATTAGGTACCTGAACAGACTCGGGCTATAGAATGGTACTTGAGCTTGGTTCTCCAACCTCACTCAACTCTATCATTCTCCCACTATCTCCGCCAAGAATGTGTTCCATCTCAAGGAACACTGCTTTCTTAGCTACAATGACCTTTTGGTCCTCAAGATTATAGAAATAATACCCACAAGTTTCCTTGGGGTATCCCACAAATTTGCATCGCTCTGTCCTTGATTCTAACTTATCGAGGTTGTGTCTTTTAATGTGGGCAGGACAGCCCCAAATCTTAACAACCTTAAGATCAAGCTTCTTCCCTTTCTATATATCATATGGTGTAGACACTACCGACTTAGTTGGAACTCTGTTCAGAAGGTAAGCTATGGTTTCTAGGGCAACGAAACTCATCATGGACTATATCATGTCTAATAGCATACGATTTCTCCTTTCAGAGACACTATTGAACTGAGGTGTATAAGGAGGTGTCCATTGGGATAATATCCCATGGTCCTTGAGGAACTGAGTAAACTCTGTACTTAAGTACTCACCTCCTCGATCTGATCGAAGAGTTTTGATACTCTTTCCAGTCTAGTTCTCCACCTCATTCTTATACTCTATGAATTTCTCAAAGGCCAGATACATCACTATGTATGAGTTCCAACAGCTCAGTGGCTCTCTCTCCAGTTCTAATAAATGAAGAGTTGGTCAGTTTTTTACGAAGGCAAGGCTCGCAAGTTGCATATGACACATAGTGGAATGGATCTAGATATCCATTATTTAGCATCTTTTGAATCTTTCTTTCATGGATGTGACCTAGCCTACAATGCCACAGGTATGCACGGTTCATCTCATCTTGTTTCCTCTTGGACACATTTACATTCATGATATGTGGAGTAGTGTCTAGCATAAACAAACCTTTATGCAATATTCCTCTCGCCAATCTCCCCTCGGCTTTGCTAGAATTTACAATAAATTGTAGATGTGATAAGCAATACTGGTATCCAATACCAATGCACTATCACAAAAATCTAACAATTGGAGATTGATCATGAATGTACCTGAAGCTTCTCCAAGCTTTTATTTCGCCCTCTCTACAAGGTACTCTTTGCAATTCCTCTTCCAGTGCCCATCTTTGCCATAGTGGAAGCATTGGCTTTTGTCTTTTGCTGGGTCTTTCTTAGCAACCTTTGCTTTACCTGGTCTGCTCTTGCCCTTTCCCTTCTTAAGGGACCTTTCTGCTTTCCTTTTCTTTCTGGTCTCACTAGTGTAGAGAACTGGCTTCTCTTTCTTAATAGTACTCTCTACCTCCCTCAACATATTAAGGAGCTCTGGGAGAGTCATCTCAAGTTTGTTCATATTAAAATTCATTATTAACTGTGAAAAAAAATCTGGTAGGGACTGAAACACAATATCCACACACAAGTTATCCTCTATGACCATTCCTAGACCTGTGAGTTTCTCTATCCACTCAATCATCTTTAGGACATGGTTCTGAACCAGTGTCCCCTCAGTCATCCTAGCGCGGAAGAGGCTCTTGGATATCTCATATCGCTGAGTCCTTCCCTGTTCCTCAAACAATTTACGGACATGTAGGAGAATGGATCTGGTATCTATCTTTTTATGTTGTCTCTGTAAATCAGGAGTCATAGAGCCCAACATATAGCACAAAGCAAGAGTGGAGTCATCAATGTACTTCACGTAGTGAGCGATCTCATCCTCGCTTGCCCCTTCTTCGGGCGTAGGCATCACTATATCAAGGACGTACACGATTTTCTCCATCGTGAGAATAATTCTCAAGTTACAAAGCCAATCCGTATAATTTGGACTAGTGAGGCGATTGACATCAAGTATGCCACGTAAGGGATTTGAAAGCGACATTTTCTGAAAATAAAGATGCAGTAGAAATGAATAACATGCAGATTTTACAAGAAATTCCCTATATGTCCCTGATTTCATAAAATACTAATTAATTAAAAGGTTTAGTTGATTATTATTTTTATCATTATCTAGTAGTCCTAAATGATGAAGATTATTTATATATGTGATGTATGATGTGTGGACGGATGATCATGGATCATGTGATGTGTGTACTTATGATTATTATTATTGGGGTCTGCGAGCCTCCATTATATTTCTTGTTTATTGTCAAGCCTACGTGTCTATGATTAAGTTGTAATCACATGAGGGGTATTATCTTAATTTGGATAAAAGGACATAATTTGAATTTCTGAAATTCATAGGGGTAAAACTATCTTTTTGCCCAAGAATGCCCTAATGCCCTACTCCCCTACTGTTGCCGCCGTCGCCGCCACCCTGCAGTCGGCGGCCTGTGCGACGGGGCGAGGGCGCTGCACTCGCCTGTAAGCGGCACGCCCGCTGGCGGCGCTGTCGCTCCAGGTGGGCGCCCTTACGGGCGGTTCTACCAGTGGGGAAACGCCTGCAAGTGGTGCTGCCCCTGCAGGTGGGCACCCCTGCGGGCGCCGTCACCTCCGCGGGCGGTTCCACCCGGGGGGCAACAGTCGCAAGCAGTGCTGCCCCTGCAGGTGGGCGCCCCTGCGGGCGCCGCCGCCTCCGCGAGCGGTTCTGCCCGCGGGGCAACGCCCGCAGGCGGTGATGTCCCGCCGGGCGACCGCCCCAGCGGGGGGGTTTCGCCCGCAGGAGCAGCGGTCGCAGGCGCCTCTGCCCGCGGGCTGCCAGCCCCGCCGGACGCAAGCCTGCTGCAAGTAGGCCGCCGGCCGGCTGCTGCAGACGCAGCCCCTATGCTGCAAGCCTGCGACTGCGCTGCACGCATGCAGATCGAGGGCAGCAACTATTGCTGCCCTTTCTCGCTTTTGCATCAACGATTTTGACGTCAAAAGTTTTTCCTAAACACAACACACGCAGTTGAAAACCAATCATTCGCACGAACAACCTGGATCTGATACCACTGTTGGAAAATCTTGGGGGTGACATCACATGCGCAGCGAAAGAACAAGAAAACAAAATCCCCGATTCCCAAAGAGATTTTCATCATCGTGCGAATATTGGTGCGCAAAATCCGCGAAACTGAAAAACTGCATATAGAGTATATTGTGTTGCCTAGGGAGATCGTACATCCCTATTTCCTTGCAGATCTTTAGAAGAGGGTGAAGGAGGTCAAGCGTCCACCTCTCTAGCGGTGATCCACACAGTAGGGAAGCAACGACGCTCCTCAAAACTCCAAGCCTGCTCTGAGGTGGAGAGGGGAAGGAGAATAGGAGAGGCAAGCAAAGGCTCTAGCCTATGTGGCTCTAAATCCCTCCTATGTATAGAGGTCCCTTGTCAAACCCTAATGGATCCTCCCCTAGTGGGTATTGGATCTGCATCCAATAACCTAAGCCTTTTAGATTAGTGGATCTCTATCCAATAATCTCTCATGAGCTCTTATTGGATCCATGGGATCCAATAATTCAAGAGCTTATTGGATATCTAATAAGATAAGGGCTCCATCGGATATCTCATATCCAAACCTCTACTCATCGCAATGCCTACCATATGTGTGTGACCCTCTAGGCCCAATATCGAGCTGGCCGTGAGTCATACCTGTCAGAACTTCTTCTAACTCAGTGAATTATTATCTCTGTAATAATTCACTCGACTCATCGACTATGAACGTACTAGGCCACTATGCCATAGTCCCCAAACGATACAGGGGAATCCAATCCATTAGACCTGTCTGTCCTCAATTACCGTATACCTATAGTCCCTCATCCATCTAATATCCTAGAGACTATATATCGAGCATGGTGCTGTCAGACCCATGTGGTTTCTACTCGAGTCTCGCTCTAATCGGATTCTCCTGGAGAATTTTTTTTCTCTCAACCCGAATGACCCTGGCCAGGGATTTGTCTAAGGAATAACACATGGGATATTCCTCTCATAACGCCGAGAGTCGATGATCCTCTATCGACACTCAATAGCCCTCGTAATGTTGACTGTCACTCCCAATGACCAGTTGTACTAGATCTGGGACAGCCAAACCTATAAGTCTGGTATCAAAGAGTGGAGCATTCATACAGGACATCCTTGGTGTCTCAAGTCTAAGGACTAGATACACCACTAGGACTACGGAATCGCTGTTTGACAATAAGGCATCATCAACCATCCAGCATTCTGTAAGCGGATCAATCAGTGAACTCATTCTCCAATGAGCACCTGTACTGTATCCCTATTGTCCCTACATGAGCGGCTATGAGACTAGCTGCATCCATCATATGGACGGGCATACAGCACACCAGTTTGTCCGGTTATCACGATGTCCCTCTTGAGTAACCTATGACCGGGATTATTTAGGATCTATGTTTAAAGGTGAATCGATCTCATTATCGTGATCTCATCATGATCCGATTCCCATTGCACAAATCCAAGGACATCACAATATATATATGCATATATGCAATAGTTATAAAGTGATATATGTCAAAATATAATAAGCAAAAAGATTCTGTATCAAGTCACACATGCCATCACTCACGTAATTGGCTTGTTGGGCACCTATGACTAGCACTTATGGCCCGAAGCCTTCTACTAATACGTCGATCGATCCTCCGGCTCGACATCCAATTTTCTGACATGTTCCACTCTGGCCGAACATGATTCTTCCTGCTTTTAATTGTCTCTCCCTAATCGAAGCTTCCTACATCACTCAAAACGCAGATCAGATAAAACTATCAATTGGTTTCATCATCAAAATCTGAGATTTAACAATCTCCCCCTTTTTGATGATGACAACCAATTGATGACGGAGTTAACTTTAACTCCCCCTATCAATATGGCATATGTGAGATGAACCTTGAATTCAAAATGAATTCAAGTCAAAGTAAATTTAATCAAGAATATTTGCAGAACGTCATCATAAAATCATGCATAATCAAATTTACAATACATCATTCCATGCATGATCATTATCATAACTTCTCCCCCTTTGTCATCAACAAAAAGGAGAAGTGTATTTAGCAAGTTTTGAATCATTGCATTATAAATATAATCTCAAGTTTTATCATCATGCAAGCAAAGTATTTTTCTTTCTTCTCTTTTGAGAAGTGCAATGTTTTGCTTCTTTGGCAAAGCGCATGGTAGCAAAAATTTTACATCATTTTATATGCAAGCTAGCAATAATTTTGAGTTTTGTATATTTTGCTAGATTAGCAAGTTAGCATGTTTTGCTTTTCTTTGCAATGTTTAAGCTAGCAAGTTTTCAAAAAACAATGCAAGATAGCATTTTTGCCTCTTGTTGAAGTGTGCAAGCTAGCAATTCTTGCTTTCTTTTACAATATCCAAGTTACAAGATAGCACTTTTGTTTCTCTTGAGATTGTAAGATAGCAATTCTTGGTGATGTTCAAGATAGCAAGTTCTACATCATGCAAGTTAGTGAATTTTACAACATTTTAGAACATGCAAGCTAGCAATTTTGAGATGTTCAAGAAAGCAACTTTTGCTTCTTCAAATATGCAAGTTAGGAATCTTTGCTTCTCTTTTGAGATGAACAAGCTAGTATGTTTTTACATTTTCTTAACTTGTGCAAGCTAGCAAACTTAGTAAATTTTACATAATTTTGGAACATGCAAGCTAGCAAATTTTACACATGAAAGTTAACAAAGTTTTACATTTTTTTGATATTAGCAAGCTTTTTGCTTCTTTATGATGTGCAAACTAGCAACTTTTCTCCCCCTTTGTCATTGTCAAAAAGAAGGGAAGAATATAATTTTATAATTCTTTTCCCTTTATATCAATTTCTAAATCATGACAAAGATAAAGAATCATTCATAATGGCAATATGGTATCATTTCAGAAAATGATAATTGTTGACTTTCACATCATTTCATTAAAAAAAATAGTATTGCATGCATCATTCTAAATCATAAGTATTTCAAATCATGATGGTATCAAAATGTCAAATTATATTACTTCCTACCATGCATGATCATAACTTCTCATTTGTATGTATCAACATAATATCATGAGTATTTCATGTATAATTTCATATCATCACATGAAGAATATTAAGAAAAATTAGTTAGGTGATGAGATAAACACTTCATAAATATAAGGAATTATATATAAAAATCATATTATGAAAAATAAAATATCAAAGATCATGAAGGATTAAGCCATGAATACTAACTGACTTGATTTATCTTGACAAATCTCCCTTTTAGTAAATAACAAAAAAGAAACATGGGAGTTCAAAACCAAGATCTTGATTCATAAAAAAAGGTGTCATGAGAGAATTCAAGATCATGATATCGATAAAAACATTCCTATAGCAAAAGGTGTCATGAGAGGACACATAAAGGATCTCAATTTATGTATAATATCTCTCAATTCAATATGAATAATAAAAATTATAATTCCAAAAAATCATGATTCATTTAGAAAGTAGATAGCAAAAAGAAACATCGAGGATAAAAGATCTTGATTTATATAGGTTAAATCTCAATTTATAAATGTCGAGAAATTAAGATAAACATCATGGTTAGATGAAACTCATCTAAATTCAAATTAACAAATCATCAAAATCACTTTCCAGAGATTCAAAATGGCATAAATAACTTTATCAATCTCTTAGTGAAAAATCGGTAAGATAGAGAAAAGAAAATTTTCAAGAAAAATGTTTTCATCTTTTTAGTTGTTTCAATTCATGTGATTATTTCATAGAAACATGCCTTTTTCATTTATGCTAAATAAAAACATGCATAATTGTTTAAAACTGAAAAAGAACTTTCGTTACAACAAAGATCAATAATCCATAAATCACAAAAATCATCATCATCATTTCAAAAGATAAACTCATTAAGTATGATATCAAATCTCTTAGCATTTTCGTTAAAACATGAAGCATAAGGCATCTTCAATCAAAATCGAAAAGCAATATGGAAATCAACATGATACACATTATTGCTTCTTAAATATAAGATTAATCTTACTAGGTGTACAAGTATCATTTTGTTGTATTTTCATAAAATATGCAATTGTCATGATCATTTTTTCAAAATAGCTAGAAAAAGAAGCATGATATAATTTTTTTTACAATTTTTATTTTTTATATATAATTTTTTACTAACTAATTTAAAAACAATTCATGAAAAATCATCAAGTAATTTTAAAATAAAGTAAAGGAGTTTCGTTTGAGTTGTTTACCTCATTGTCAAGAGTCATCAAAGCGAAGTTCGTCATTTCGTCTTCATTGTTTGCTCCTCATCATCGAATGAGCTTGATTCATCCCAAGGTACTTTCTTCTTCTTACATTTCTAGCAAGTAGTTACGTTCTTTTTAAATTTATTTTTATTCTTTGATTCTTGTTTTAAGAACTTTTTAAGCTTTATAGTAAGAAGTTTAAGTTCATCATCACTTGAGCTTTCGCTCGAGTGGTTTTTATTTGTTCTAAGTATCAAATCCTGTATGTTCTTTGGAAGGTTGTTCTCAAGTTCATCGTGTTTAACATGTGTCATAAAACTTATTTCATAGGTCATTAAAGACCCAATAAGTTCTTCGAGAGGGAAAGTATTCAAGTTCTTTGATTCTTGTATTGCCATTACTTTTGAATCCCAATTTTTAGAAAGTTATCGTAAAACTTTACTAACAAATTCAAAGTTCAAAAAACTTTTACCAAGAGCATTTATACTATTGATGAAATCCATAAAGCGGGTGTATATGTCTCCAATAGTCTCACTTGGTTCTATCCGAAATAATTCAAAACCATACATCAAAACGTTGATTTTCAAATCTTTAACTTTACTAGTGCCTTCATGTGTGATTTCAAATATATGCCAAATATCGAAAGCTGTTTCACAAATAGAAATACGATTAAACTCATTTTTACTCAAAGCACAAAATAGAGCGTTCATAGCTCTAGGATTCAAAGAAAAAGTTTTCTTCTCCAAATCATTCCATTCATTCATTAGAGTAGAAGACTTTTGAAATATATTTTCAACAATATTCTATAAGTTTAAATCTATAGAAAGCATGAAAACTCTCATTCAATTTTTTCAATAAGTGTAGTCCATCCCATTGAACATAGGAGGATGAACGATAGAAAAACCTTCTTAAAATCCAAAAAGAGTCATTTCTCTTGGGTGTTAAACCAAATGAGAAATAACGTGACTCTGATACAAACTGTTAGGAATAAGTCGGTACTAAGAGGGGAGAAAATTAGTGTAGTAGATAAAAATACGTCAGTTCAAAAATCTTCTTAGGATAAAAACCAATTTCGAGAAAGTGAGTTGAACTTGAAAGCGTACGGAAGAGTGTATTGAGAAGATAAAGCAAGTAAGGCAGTTTGTGTTCAATCTCGTATTTTGATGATGAAACCAATTGATAATTATGTTTATGTTTTAATTTATGTTTTAAGTGATGCAGGATTCTTCGATCAGGATGAGACAATTAAAGCACAAAAAATCATGTTGGGCCGGAGGAACATATCAGAAGATTAGACGTCGGGCCTGTGGATTGGTCGACGTATCGACAGAAGGCTTCAGGCCGTGGATTCGAGCATCGGGCTAAGAAGAGCGAGTATTGTGCCAAGGATATCGGAGTTGCGGAGTCAATTGGCCGATTGGGCAATAGGCCGCAGGAGAGGACGATGCGCCAAAGAATCGGATGAAGCGTCGAGGGACCAATGACATTTCGGACAACTTGATTAATGCTTAGTATTAATTATCTAGATCGAAGTTTGTTTTACATGTGCAGGATTAACTATGATGGCAGTAAGACATGCAACAGGTGTTGTGCCGGACTTAAGACCAAGATCACGTTAAGAGTTCGAGAGTTCGACGGAAATCCAGATAGTCGTCGGAGGTTCTGCAGGAACAAATCCGAGAAATCCAGGAGCTTGCCAAAGAAGCTCATTATAACTCGCCAAGAGGATCATCGCAAGTCCAGGAGTTTGTCGGAAGTCCGTCGGAGCATCGCCGAGGGTTCGTCAGATGTTCGTCGGAAGTTCGTCGGAAGAAACAATTGACGCATCGGAACACAAGTTACAATATTAATGTCTTAAATGTCGTAGTTAGCTTGAAGATTAAGTTAGGAATGGGAGATGATCCCATTAACTTAATCTGGGGCCAATTGGGCTCTTGATAGACCCAAATTGGGCCAAATGGATCAGCCCATTCGGACCCAGATTTCCTGGCCGATGGTGGCACCGCCCAGAAGCTCGGTCTTCGAGAGAAGTCAGGTGGTGGTACCTCCCCTGTCAAGTGGTGGTGCCGCGTGAGCTTGGTCTCCGAGTGAAGTCAGGCGGTGGTACTACCTGAGCTCAGTCTCCGAGCAGTGTCAAGCGGTAGTAGCGGTGGTACCACCAGGACCCCGGAAATCTAGGAGATGACACTTTTGAGCTCCAAATTCAAACCAGTTGGGGGCCTATATAAACCCCACCCTTTCTTGCATGAAAGGGCACCGAAAGCTTGCATTTATTCTGAGAATTTGAGAGCTTAAAGGTGTTGTAAAAGGCTAGAAGTTCTTCTCCCTCTTTTCTTCTAAGTTTTGATCATTTAAGAGAAGAGTGAAAATCTGTAAGGGTTGTCTCCTAAGCCCATCAAAAGGAGTAAAGCTGTAAAAGGGTGGTTGGCCTTCGCCTATTGAAAGAAGGCCTCTAGTGGACGTCGGTGACCTCGTCGGAGGAGGAAGCCAAAAGTGGATGTAGGTCAAGATTGACCGAACCACTCTAAATCTCGGTTTGCATTTACATTCTGCTCCTTATCTTAACTACAAACTACCTTCGTTGCTTTACGTCAACTATACTTCTGTTTACTCTTAAGTTGAAGAACTTTCTGAAACGACGATTTTCATCAACAACGATTTCATCGTACGAACGTCATTTTAATCGACGATAGTTTTCCGCTGCACTAATTCACCCCCCCCCCCCCCCCCCTTAGTTCTTTTAATCCTAACAATTAGTATCAGAGCCTCATTATTTCTCAATTAGTTTAACACCCAAGAGAAATGACTCATTTCGGCTTTCAAGAGGGTTACTCTCTCATTCGTCCTCCCTTTTTCAATGGGATGGACTATACTTATTGGAAAACTCGAATGAGAGTTTTCTTACTTTCTATGGATTTGAATTCATGGCACATAGTTGAAAACGGATTTGAAATGTCTTCTCTTCCAATGAACCATTGGAATGATTTGGAGAAGAAGATGTTTTCTCTAAATCCAAAGGCTATGAATGCCTTGTTTTGTGCCTTAGACAAAAACGAATTTAATCGGGTTTCTTTGTGCGAAACGGCTTTTGATATTTGGCGTACTCTTGAAATCGCACACGAAGGCACAAGTAGTGTAAAAAATTCTAAAGTAAATCTTTTGATGCACAATTTTGATATGTTTTATATGAAACCAAGAGAGACTATTGAAGACATGTACACCCGTTTTACGGATGTCGTCAATAGTCTAAAAGCACTTGGTAAAAGTTTTTCGAACTTTGAACTTATGAACAAGATTTTGCATTCTCTTTCTAAGAAGTGGGATTCAAAAGTAACAGCCTTACAAGAAACAAAAGATTTAAATATTTTTTCATTTAAAGAACTTATCGGTATATTGATGACATATGAAATGGTGCACAATGCACTTGATGAACATGATGAACAAAATCACCTTCCAAAGAACAGGAAGGATTTGGGACATAGAACATTTGAAGACCACTTGAGCATAAGCTCAAGTGATGGTGAACAAGAACTACTCACTAAGAAATTTAAAAAGTTAATGAAACAAAAATTAAAGAACAAAAAGAATGAAACTACTTGCTTTGAACGTAAGAAGAAGAACAAAAATTGGGATGAATCAAGCTTCTCCAAAGATGAGGAGAAAATCAAGAAAGGCGAGGTGACAAACTACATCTTAACGGCATTCAACGATGAGGTAATCGAAACCCCCTTAATTTATTTTGAAATTACTTGATGTTTTCCATGATGCATTTTCTTTTTTTTTTGAATAATTATTTTTTCCTAAAAATTGCATGTTTAAAAAATTAAAAATGCAAGAATATGATCATGCTCATAATTTTGAAAATAATAATAAAAATTATATATTTTATATTAATGAAATAAAATGTTAGAATTAAATCTAATGATCATATGTATGTTTTTCTTAAGAAGAAAAAATGTGTATCTTGATGCATGGCTTTTGATTGAAACCATGCTTGATGTTTTAATGAAAATATTAAGAAGTTTAATATCATGCTTAATGATGATGCATGGCTTTTGTATGGAAAACTAAGCATGAAAAGATAGATTCACCTAAAAAGAAAAATGCATGACTACAACAAATAACAAAATGATTTTGGTTGATGAATATCCTTTATGTTTAATGATTTCTTTGCCTTTAATGTCCTATCATGATGAATATTTTAAAAATAAATGAAATCATGTTTGATTTGATGTAATGAATAATGATCATGATTAATGAGTTTTATTTTGAAATGATGCATAATGATTTTTGTAATTTATGGATTATCGATTTTCACGATAATAAAAGTGGCTTTTTCAGTTAAAAAAAAAAATGATGTATGTTTTGATTTGACATAAATGAAATAGGCATGCTTATATGAAATAGTGTAAGTGTCATGACGATTGTATACTTAATGATGCATAAAGTTGTAATGAAAATATTAAAATTTTGATACCATGATTTGATGATTTATGCATGAGATTTTAAAGTTATACATGATGATTTTTGTGGTTTATGTTAGGATCAAGAGCACTAAGAGGGGGGGGGGGGTGAATTAGTGCAGCGGAAATCTTTCGACGATTAAAACCGAAAGCTGCGTTCGTTCCATAAAAACGATTTCGATGTAAAAGCTGATTCTAAGATTATTTTAACTTAAGATTAAGTGAGATGATGTTAAAGTAGATCTATAAAGGCAGTTTGCAGTTTATGATGGAAATCAGAATGCAAGCGCAAATTGAAAAGCGACGTTCGTACGATAAAACCAGTTTACGTCTAAATGCCGATTCTGAAGATACTGAACTTTGAGATATGTTTTATAAATGCGCAGAACGCAGTTTGCAGTTATGATTGAAGTCTAAACGTAAATGTAAACTGAAATATGATGATCATACGAAAAAGTCGATTTACGTCTAAATGCAGATTCGAAAAGCTCTGAACTTAGAAACTCGTTCGTTAAAAGCGCAGAGGGTAGTAAGCTATTAAGGAGGTTTGCAGTAAAGATAAAAATGCTCAAAGTAAATGCAAACCGAGATTTAGAGTGGTTCGGTCAATCTTGACCTACTCCACTTTTGGCTTCCTCCACCGACGAGGTCACGGACGTCAACTAGAGGCCTTCCTTCAATAGGCGAAGGCCAACCACCCTTTTACAGTTTCACTCCTTTTGACGGGCTTAGGAGACAACCCTTATAGAAATTTCTCTCCTCTCTTTACAACTCAGAACTTGGAAGAAAAGAGGAAGGAGAACTTTTGGCATTTACAACAATTTTGAGCTTCTAAAAATCACTGAAAAATATCAAGATTTCGGGTAAGTTCTTGCTCTCTCAGTGCTGAATGGGTGGGGTATTTATAGGCCCCAAGCCAGTTCAAATTTGGAGCTCAAAACTGTCAATTCCCGGAATTCCGGGATCAGGCGGTTGCACCTCCTAACTGGGGTGGTTGCACTGCTTGGCAGAGCTCGAAGACTGAGCCTCTGGGCAGTGCCACCTCTGTCAGGGGCGGTTGCACCTTTCTGCTAGAGCTCGAAGACTAAGCTCAGGCGGTTGCATCTCCTGACTGGAGCGGTTGCACCACCTAGCATAGCTCGAAGACTGAGCTCAGGCGGTGCCACCTCCTATCAAGAGAGGTTGCACCGCCCCGTCTCGCTTGGAGACTGAGCCCAGGCGGTGCCACCTCCTGGCTGGGACAGTTGCACCGCCCAGCCTCGCTGGGAGACTTAGCCCAGGCGGTGCTACCTCCTGGCCTGGGCGGTTGCACCTCTTAGCACTATTTCAGATCATTGGTTGGGCTCCAAACTTGGCCCAAACCAGTCCGAATTTGGGCCCAATTGGCCCTTAACCGGGTTATAAGATTAACACCTAATCCTAACCCTAATTAATGTGCTAACTATGAATTTAAAGACATTTCTTAAGCTATTACAAAGTCCGCAAGTCAAGACTTCTTCCGGCGAGCTTCCGGTGAACTTCCGACGGTCTTCCGATAAACTCTCAGAAACCATTCTACGGACTCCCGGCAAGCTCCTAGACTTCACGATTTGATCTTGGCGAGTTCCGACGAGCTTCTTTGGCAAGCTTCTGGACTTCTCGGATTTGTTCCCGCAAAACCTCTGACGACCGTCCGAACTTCCGTCGAACTCTTGAACTCCCAACGTGATCATAGTCTTGACTCCAGCACAACTCCAGCTACATGTCTTACTTTCATCGTAGTTAATCCTGCACATGTAAAACAAAAACTTCGATCGAGACAATTAATCCTAAGCAATTAACCAAGTTGTCCGGCATGTCATTGGTCCCTCGACGCTTCGTCCGATTCTTCGGCGCATCGTCCTCTCTTGCGGCCTATTGCCCAATCGGCCAGTTGACTCTGCAACTCTGATATCCTTGGCACAATACCCACTCTTCTTGGCCCGATGCCCGAGTCCACGGCCCAAAGCCTTCTGTCGATACATCGACCAATCCACCGGCCCGACGTCCAATCTTCTAACATGTTCCTCCGGCCCAATATGATTTTCCTACTTTAATTGTCTCATCCTGATCGAAGTATCCTGTGTCACTTAAAACGCAAATTAAATCACAAACATACATCAAGTGGTTTCATCATCAAAATACGAGATTCAACAATCTCCCCCTTTTTGATGATGACAACCACCTGATGACGGAGTTAACCTTAACTCCCGAAGTTTAAACAAACTCCCCCTATCAATATGCCATATTGATAGAAACTCTTAGATTCAAAAATTTAAGCAACATGTCATCATAAACGGAGTTAACCTTAACTCCCAGAGTTTAAACAAACTCCCCCTATCAATATGCCATATTGATAGAAACTCTTGGATTCAAAAATCCAAGCAACATGTAATGTCATCAACATACTTCTCCCCCTTTGTCATCAACAGAAAGGAGAAGTACCACAATCAAGTGTTTGTGATATGAGTTTAACTCATTGCATGAAAAACATAATATCTATTGTTATCATCATGCAAGTTTACTATCATCAAATGGTAAGATATCAACATGTAAAATTGAGATTTAAGTTCTTGATATCTTAACATGATATGACATTCATAGCACCTATTCATATGAATGCTGCTTTTGATATCTCATCATAATATGGCATTCATGACATCTATTCATATTCTTCAAATATGGCACTCATAGTATCAATTTATATATTTCTCCCCCTTTGTCATCAACAACAAGGAGAATGATATAAGCAAATTTTAAATATAAGTGCGATGCCATAAGTTGGTTTATGTCATTTTCCAACAGTGAGTGATAGGATACCAATTATGCAAACATCTCGAGGAAAACATGACATGGAGATAGCTTTTATTGCTTCTTCCTTTTTATTTGTTATCTTTTTACATGAAGGAGGAAAGCCATATGTGAAGTTTAAATTGATAAGATATTAAAGCACACTTCATTTTTGCAAGGATTAAGAAATGTAAGTGAGTCAAATCCTTGTATGTAAAAATATCTTCCTTTTATAAGAGGGAATCATCAAATATGTTTCTCGAAAAATATTTTTCACATGATAAGTGCATTTGCTAGATGATTCCATATGTCAAAAATCAATGATGTGAATTAAACTTGATATGACATATGCTTGTTAAGTTCGGAAAAGGATAATGTATCAAGAAAATCCAAAAATGAAGGTAAAATATGCTTATTATCATGGAAATTTTTGTATTCAAGCACATAATTTCCAACATATAATCATGGCAAGTAATTGTGTAAAATCATTATGGCAATCAAGTGATTTGATCATTCAATCAAAAAAGTTCGAAAAATAATTTTAACACGTTTAATCATTCGAACATATTTTTGCCATAGTTTTTCAAATATAATCATGAAGATAAGGCATGCTCATCATCATGGTAGTATGATAGCAAGTTTACCATATACAAGCTAGCAAAAATTTTCAACATTTTAAGGCCCGCAAGCTAGCAATTTTGAGATGTTCAAGAAAGCAACTCTTGCTTCTTGAAATATAAGTTTTGCTAGATGTGCAAGTTGACTTTTTGCTTCTTGAGATAGGCAAGATAGCATTCCTTGGTGATGTTCAATATAGCTAAGTTCTACATCATGCAAGCTAGTGAATCTTATAACATTTTAGAACATGCATAATCACCAAAGAATCATAAATTTTAATAATGTGCAAAATTACAAATTTTGCATGATTGCATTTTTGTGTCTTGAGACTTGCAAGATAGCACTTCTTGGTGATGTTCAAGATAGCAATTTCTTCTCTTTTGAGAAGTGCAATTTTTGCTTTCTTCTTGAATTGTGCAAGCTAGCTATCTCCCCTTTTGTCATTGTCAAAAAGAAGGGAAAAACCCTTTACATCAATTTTTAAATCATGACAAAGGTTAGTATCAATCTCATTTGTGCATCATTATATTTTCAAATTAAAACATGCACATTTTCAAAACATATAAACTCATTATTATATGCATGATTCCAAATCATCATTCATATTATGTCAATCATTGTTTCACTCATCACTATAGCTTATCATGCATAATATGTAAAACCATCTAACATGATATAAATATTTATTTATTTATTTATTTTAAGCATTCATGATACACATCATACAAAAGCATATGCATCATTCCAAATCATAAATATTTCAAATCATCATGGTATTAATTTGTCACATTGCATCCTACCATGCATGATCGAAGCTTCTCATTTGCATACATCAAAATAAATTCATGAATATCTCATGCATTCATATCATCACTTGAGGAATATTGAAAAAGAAATAATTGGGTGATGAGATAAATATTTCATGAATATAAAGAATTGCATAAAAATCATATCATGAATACAAGGAATACAAGTCACAATCATTCAAGAGAAAAATCAAGATCATGATTTTGATAAAACTCATTTCAAATTTAAATCATCAAAATCATTTTTATGGCTCACAAAATTTATAACATAAATAGATTCATGATTTCATTGATAATATATTTTTCCCCTTTTTAAGTGTTTCATTTTAAGTGATCGATTTCATGTTAGCATGCCTTTTCATTTATGAAAACATGCATCAATTTTTTTAAAGCCACTGTTATTATCATGAAAATCGATAATCCATAAATATCAAGAATCATCATAATTTCAAAAATATATACTCATTAATCATAACTTCAAATTAAACATGATTTCATATACTCAAAATCGAGAAATAACAATGGAAATCAACATGATACACATTATTACTTCTCAACCACATATAGCATGATTTCATAAGGTATTTTTAATCAAAATCATTTTGTTTATCATAAACATGCAATTTTCATGATTATTTTCAAAATTACTAGAATGATAAGCATGATTCCTAATTTTTTGTATTTTTATTATAAAATTATTAAACATGTAATTTTTAAGAAAATTAAATAAAAAAGAAAAATGCATTATGAAAAGCATTATGTAATTTCAAAGTAAATTAAAGGTATTTTGATTACCTCAGCGTCGAAAGGCGTAAAGGCATAGTTTGCCAACTCGCCTTTGTTGATTTTCTCCTCGTCTTCGGAGGAGCTCGATTCATCCCAATTTTTGTTCTTCTTCTTGCGTTCAAAGCAAGTAGTCCGTTCTTTTTACTTTTTAATTTTTGTTTCATTTGTTGTTTAAGTTCACCATCACTTGAGCTTATGCTCGAGTGGTCTTCAAATATTCTATGTCCCAAATCCTTCCTGTTCTTTGGAAGGTGGTTCTCAAGTTCTTCACGTGCATTGCAGGTCATTTCATATGTGATCAATGAACCAATTAGTTCTTCAAGTAAAAAAATATTTAAATCTTTTGTTTCATGTAAAGCCGTTACTTTTGAATCCCACTTCTTAGAAAGAGAACGTAAAATCTTGTTCACAAGTTCAGAATTCGAAAAACATTTGCCAAGAGCTCTTAAACCATTGACGACATCCGTAAAACGGGTGTACATGTCACCAATGGTTTCGCTTGGCTTCATTTGAAAAAGCTCGAAATCATGCATTAAAATATTAACTTTCGAGTCTTTGACTCTACTAGTTCTCTCATGCGTGATTTCAAGAGTGCGCCAAATATAGAAAGCCGTTTCGCACAAAGAAACCCGATTGAACTCATTTTTGTCCAAAGCGTAAAATAAGGCATTCATAGCCTTTGCGTTTAAAGAAAAATGCTTCTTCTCTAAATCCGACAATTCGTTCATCGGTTTAGAGTGAAGATAAAAGTTGTTTTCAACGATATTCCATAAATCCAAATTCATAGAAATCAAGAAAACTCTCATTCCAGTTTTCCAATAAGTGTAGTCCAATCCGTTAAACAACGGTGGACGAAAAATCGAAAAGCCCTCTTGAAAGCCATGAAGAGCCATTTCTCTCGGGTGTAAATCTGAAATGAGAAAAACCAGGCTTTGATACCAATTGTTAGGATCAAGAGCACTAAGAGGGGGGGGCGGGTGAATTAGTGCAGCGGAAATCTTTCGACGATTAAAACCGAAAGCTGCGTTTGTTGGATAAAAATGATTTCGATGTAAAAGCCGATTCTAAGATTACTTTAACTTAAGATTAAGCGAGATGACGTTAAAGTAGATCTATGAAGGCAGTTTGCAGTTTATGATGAAAATCAGAATGCAAGCGCAAACTATAAAGCGACGTTCGTACGATAAAAACAAGTTTACGTCTAAATGTCGATTCTGAAGATACTGAACTTTGAGATATGTTTTATAAATATGCAGAAGGCAGTTTGCAGTTATGATTGAAGTCTAAACGTAAATGTAAACTGAAATATGATGATCATACGAAAAAGTCGATTTACGTCTAAACGCAGATTCGGAAAGCTCTGAACTTAGAAACTCATTCGTTAAAAGCGCAAAGGGCAGTAAGCTATTAAGGAGGTTTGCAGTAAATATAAAAATGCTCAAAGTAAATGCAAACCAAGATTTAGAGTGGTTCGGTCAATCTTGACCTACTCCACTTTTGGCTTCCTCCACCGACGAGGTCACCGACGTTAACTAGAGGCCTTCCTTCAATAGGCGAAGGCCAACCACCCTTTTTACAGTTTCACTCCTTTTGACGGGCTTAGGAGACAACCCTTATAGAAATTTCTCTCCTCTCTTTACAACTCAGAAATTGGAAGAAAAGAGGAAGGAGAACTTTTGGCCTTTACAACAATTTTGAGCTTCTAAAAATCACTGAAAAATATCAAGATTTCGGGTAAGTTCTTGCTCTCTCAGTGCTGAATGGGTGGGGTATTTATAGGCCCCAACCCAGTTCAAATTTAGAGCTCAAAACTATCAATTCCCGGAATTCCGGGATTAGGCGGTTGCACCTCCTGACTGGGGTGGTTGAACCGCTTGGCAGAGCTCGAAGACTGAGCCTCTGGGCGGTGCCACCTCTGTCAGGGGTGGTTGCACCTCTCTGCCAGAGCTCGAAGACTAAGCTCAGGCGGTTGCACCTCCTGACTAGAGCGGTTGCACCGCCTGGCAGAGCTCGAAGACTGAGCTCAGGCGGTGCCACTTCCTGTCAGGAGAGGTTGCACCACCCAGTCTCGCTTGGAGACTGAGCCCAGGCGGTGCCACCTCCTGGCTAGGGCGGTTGCACCGCCCAGCCTCACTGGGAGACTTAGCCCAGGCGGTGCTACCTCCTGGCCTGGGCGATTGCACCTCTTAGCACTATTTCAGATCATTGGTTGGGCTCCAAACTTGGCCCAAACCAGTCCGAATTCGGGCCCAATTGGTCCCTAACCGGGTTATAAGATTAACACCTAATCCTAACCCTAATTAATGTGCTAACTACGAATTTAAAGATATTTCTTAAGCTATTACAAAGTCCGAAAGTCAAGACTTCTTCCGGCGAGCTTCCGGTGAACTTCCGGCGGTCTTCCGATAAACTCTCGGAAACCATTCTACGGACTCCCGGCAAGCTCCTTGACTTCACGATTTAATCTTGGCGAGTTTCGACGAGCTTCTTTGGCAAGCTTCTGGACTTCTCGGATTTGTTCCCGCAAAACCTCCGACGACCATCCGAACTTCCGCAAACTCTCGAACTCCCAACGTGATCATAGTCTTGACTCCAGCGCAACTCCAGCTACATGTCTTACTTTCATCGTAGTTAATCCTGCACATGTAAAACAAAAACTTCGATCAAGACAATTAATCCTAAGCAATTAACCAAGTTGTCCGGCATGTTATTGGTCCCTCGATGCTTCGTCCGATTCTTCGGCGCATCATCCTCTCCTGCGGCCTAATGCCCAATCGGCCAGTTGACTCTGCAACTCCGATATCCTTGGCACAATACCCGCTCTTCTTGGCCCGATGCCTGAATCCACGGCCCGAAGCCTTCTGTCGATACGTCGACCAATCCACCGGCCCGACGTCCAATCTTCTAACATGTTCCTCCGGCCCAACATGATTTTCTTGCTTTAATTGTCTCATCCTGATCGAAGTATCCTGCGTCACTTAAAACGCAGATTAAATCACAAACATACATCAAGTGGTTTCATCATCAAAATACGAGATTCAACAGTTTATTGATCTTGATGGTTTTTATGGCAAAATTTATTTTTCGATCCTAAACGATTTATGATATATATTTTTGTTGGCAAAAAAAGGATAAAGGCATGCTTGTATGAAATAACTAAATAGAGAAAAGCATTTTTCTTGCAAATTATTTTTCTCTATCTTATTGACTTTGATGAATCTATTTTATCATCTTTTTATGGATCTCTTGAAAATGATTTTGATTTGATGATTTGAATTTGAATGAGCTTTATCTTGATTTTTTGAGATTTATAACTTGAGATTTACTCTATAAAAATCGAGATCATTTATCCTCAATGTTTCTTTTTGCTATCTACCATCCAAATGAATCATGATTGGTATCATTGCTATATTTCTTCTTGTCGTGTACTAAAGAGAAAATTTTCTTAAATGAATCATGAGTTTTCGGAACCACAATTTTTTTTATGATTCATAATGAATTGAGAAATTTTATATGCTTGAATTAATATCATGTTCTCCTACAAGATTGAATGAATTTTATCTATATCATGATCTCCTAAGAATTCATTTCAATTTTTTTAAAGAGGAGATGTGTCAAAATGAATCACGTCTTTTGGTATTCACGTGATTTAATCTTTTCATAATATGATTTTTATGCAATTCCTTGTGTTCATGGAATATTTATCTCATCACCCAATAATTCTTCTTGATATTCTTTATGTGATGATATGAATACATGAAATATTCATTAATTTGTTTTGATGTATACAAATAAGAAGTTTCGATCATATATGGTAGGATGTAATTTGATAAAATTGATACCATCATGATGTGAAATAAATGATGATTTGGAATCACACATGTAATGATGATTTTATATACATGATGATTTAGAATTATGCATGCAATACTTTTAACTTATGATAATGATGCATGCAATGATGAAATATTCATGATAAAATAATTGTTTTGACATTCATGACTTGAATTTTCATCTATGCTATTTACCTTTGTCATAATTTAGAAATTAACGTAAAGGGTCTTCCTTTCTTTTTTCCAATGACAAAGGTGGAGCAAAATATGCTAGAAAGCTAATTTGCTAGCTCGCACAATTCAAGAAGAAAGCAAAAAAATTGCACTTCTTAAAAGAGAAGAAATTGCTATCTTGAACATCACCAAAAAAATGCTATTTTGTAAATCTTAAGACACACAAATGCAAACATGCAAGCATCATTAAAATTTATGATGCTTTGGTGATTATGCATGTTCTAAAATATTGTAAGATTCACTAGCTTGTATGATGTAGAACTTGCTATCTTGAACATCACCAAAGAGTGCTATCTTGCCAATCTCAAGAAGCAAAAAGTTAACTTGCATATCTAGCAAAACTTATATTTCAAGAAGCAAGAGTTGCTTTCTTGAACATCTCAAAATTGCTAGCTTGCATGTTTTAAAATATTGAAAAAAAAAATTTTGCTAGCTTGTATTTTGATAATAGAAAACTTGCATGATGGTAAGAATGGAAATTATATTTTTCATGTAATGAGTTGAACTTATATTCCAAACACATGAGAATTGGACTTCTCCTTTTTGTTGATGACAAAGGAGGAGAAGTATGATGACATGTTATGCATAAGTTTATGATAACATGTTGCTTGGATTTTTGAATCCAAGAGTTTCTATCAATACGGCATATTGATAGGGAGAGTTTGTTTAAACTCTGGGAGTTAAGGTTAACTCCGTCATCAATTGGTTATCATCATCAAAAAGGGGGAGATTTTTAAATCTCATATTTTGATGATAAAACCAATTGATAATTGTGTTTATGTTTTAATCTGCATTTTAAGTGATGCAAGATGCTTCGATCAAGATGAGACAATTAAAGCAGGAAAAATCATGATGGGCCGGAGGAACATGTCAGAAGATTGGACATCGGGCCGGTGGATCGGTCGATGTATCGACAAAAGGCTTTGGGCCATGGATTCAGGCATTAGGCCAAGAAGAGTAGGTATTGCACCAAGGATATCGGAGTTGCGGAGTCAACTGGCCGATTGGGCAATAGACCGTAGGAGAGGACGATGTGTCGAAGAATCGGACGAAGCGTCGAGGGACCAATGACATACCGGACAACTTGATTAATGCTTAGTATTAATTGTCTAGATCGAAGTTTATTTTACATGTGCAGGATTAACTACGATGGCAGTAAGATATGTAGCAGGTGTTGCACCGAAGTCAAGTCCAAGATCACATTGCGAGTTTGAGAGTTCGACGGAAGTCCGGACAGTCGTCGGAGGTCCTAGAGGAACAAATCTGAGAAGTCCAGGAGCTTGCCAAAGAAGCTCATCGAAACTCGCCAAGAGGATCGTCGTAAGTCCAGGAGTTTGCCGAAAGTCCGCTGGAGCATCGCCGAGGGTTCGTCGGATGTTCGCCGGAATTCGTCGGAATTCGCCAGAAGCTCGCCGGAAGAAGTGATTAACACACCAGAACACGAGTTGCAGTATTAATGTCTTAAATGTCATAGTTAGCATAAAGATTAAGTTAGGAATGGGAGGTGATCCCATTAACTTAATTTGGGGCCAATTGGGCCCTTGACAGACCCAAATTGGGCCGAATGGATCAGCCCATTCAGACCCAGATTTCCTGGCCGACGGTGGCATCGCCCAGAAGCTCAGTCTCTGAGTGAAGTCAGGCAGTGGTACCGCCCCTGTCAGGTGGTGGTACCACCTGAGCTCGGTCTCAAAGTAGTGTCAGGTGGTAGTACCACCCAGTTCTCGCGGTGGTACCGCTAGGACCAGCACTGACACTGGGCGGTACCACCGCCCAGTCTAGCGGTATCACCACCTGGGAGACTGTGTTTGGGCGGTACCATCGCTTGACACTGACACTGGGCGGTACCACCGCCTGACACAATCTCAAAGATTGTGCCACGACGGTGTCACCTATTGGGTCATTGTTTGGGCTTTTCACTTGGCTCAACACAGTCCATACATGGGCCCAATTGGTCCCTAATTGGGTTGGCCAAATTTCAATTATAATTATGTGCTAACTATGAAATTTAAGGCATACACTAAGCAAATCCGGTCTTGTTAGTCTAGGTTTCTTCCGGCGATCTTCCGGCGAACTTCTGATGATCTCTCGGCAATGTTCCAGTAGACTCCCGGCAAGCTCCTAGACTTCACGACAATCTTCTTGGTGAGTTTCAATGAGCTTCTTTGGCAAGCTCCTAGACTTCTTGGTCAATTCCGGTAGAACTTCCGACGAACGTCCGGACTTCCGATGAACTCTCGAACTCCCAACAAAGTCTCATTCTTGACTTTGGGACTTCATTTTGCTTTATGCCTTGATCACTATCATAGTTAATCCTGCACAAATAAAACCTACTTCGATTTAGATAATTATTACAAAGCTTGAATCATGTTGTCCAGAATATCATTGGTTCAACGACGCTTCGTCCGATTCTTCAGCGCATCATCCTCTCATGCGGCCTATTGCCCAATCGACCAATTGACCTCCATAACTTCTTATTTCCTTAGCGTAATTTTCGCTCTTCTTGGCCCGATACTCGAACTCATGGCCCGAAGCCTTCTGCTGATACATCGACCAATCCTCCGGCTCAACATCCAATTTTCTGACATGTTCCACTCTGGCCCAACATGATTCTTCCTGCTTTTAATTGTCTCTCTCTAATTGAAGCTTCCTGCATCACTCAAAACATATATCAGATAAACACTATCAATTGATTTCATCATCAAAATTTGAGATTCAATAGCACCACCGCCAGACCCCTACTACAAGACATTGAATGGGCCAAACAATTGGCCCAATTCAACCGTGATTCAGGCCCAATTGGCCCCTAATTGAGTTGACATTATTTAACCCTAATACTGACTCAATTAGACTAAAACTAACTCAATCTAGATAATTTATTATAAAACATAAATCATATGTTATCCGGCATGTCATTACTTCTTCTAGCGCTTCGTCCGATCATTTGGCACTTCGTCCTCTCCTTCAGCATATTGCCCAATCGGTACATTGACTCCCGTAACTTCTGATCTCCTTGGCATAATGTTCGATCATTTGGCCTAATGCCCGAACTCATGGCATAAAGTCCTTCTGTCGATACGTCGACCGATCTTCCGGCTCGACGCCCAATCTTCTAACATGTTCCAATCCGGCCCAATGACTGATTCCTCCTACTTTAATTGATTTGCCTTTTCCAATCGAAGTTAGTCCGACGTCACTCAAAATGCGGATTAAATCATAAACTCATCAATTGATTGCATCATCAAAATCTGAGATTCAACACCCTTCTCCTCCTCAGCTAGTAGGTATGGAGATTTTCGTAGTAATTCGAGAAGCGTCTTCGTAGCCCTTGCCATGCAGATCACTACTAGAGAGGAGGACACTTAACCTCCTTCATCCTTTCCCACAAATCTATAGGAATTCAGGGATATATGGTGTCTCTAGATAATACAACTATTTTACACGTAGTTTTCAATTTCATGGGTTTTTACGTACCAATCTTCACAAGATAACAAATACCTTTTTGAAAAATCTGAGATTTTTGTTTTCTATTCTTCCACTGCACATGTGATGTCGCCACTAGATTTTCCTACAAGATTAGATTAGATTGAACCTAGATAGAGGCCATCAATATCATTGAGTCTTACACTTTTTTTACAATATTCAAGTCATAATTTTCTTCCAATAACTTTCATTGCTTTATAACCAGGTTAGCCATAAAACTTGTAAATTTCCTACTAAGTGTGTAAGCTACAATATTGGCTTTACCTAGATGATAATGAATGGTGCAATTATAATCTTTTAGAAGTTTTATCCATCTACGCTACCTCATATTTAGCTTTTTTTGGGTAAAAATATATTTTAAACTCTTATAATTAGTAAAGATTTTAAATGTCTACCTATATAAGTAATGCCTCTAGGTCTTTAGAATAAAAATAATTGCTACTAACTCCAAATCATGAGTTAGATAATTATGTTCATAACTTTTCAATTGTCTAGAAGCATAAAGAATCACTTTCCTATCTTACATCAAAACATAGCTAAATCCCTTTCTTGAAGCATCTATATAAAGTACAAATCTATCATTACCACTCGGAATAGTGAGGATATATGCACTAGTCAATCTTCCTTTTAATTCTTGAAAACTTTGCTCATAATCTTCGCCCCATTCAAATTTCATATTTTTTTGGGTTTGCTTGGTCAATGGACTAGTAATTTGAGAGAATCCCTCTATAAATCTCCTGTAACAATCTGCTATACCCAAAAAATTTCTAACTTCTATCACATTCATTGGTCTTTCCCATTTAACTACAACTTCCACTTTCTTTGGATTAATAAAGATCATTTTATAATTGGTACTAAATTGGTCTTTAGAAATAAGTAAGATGAACTTGGTATCATAGTTAGAAACAAGGCTAGATCAATGGCCAAAGGTTTCAACCAAGAAGAAAGTATCGATTATGAAGAAACATTCGCTCCTATGGCTAGACTTGAAGCCATAAGGATTCTCCTTGTCTATGCTAGTTGTAATAATTTTAAGTTATTTCAAATGGATGTTAAAAGTGCTTTTCTTAATGGCTTTATTTCCAAAGAAGTTTATGTTGAACGACCTCTTGGATTTGAGAATGCTAATTTTCTAAATCATGTGTTTAAGTTAACTAAGGCTCTGTATGGATTAAAACAAGCCCCTAGGGCTTGGTATGAGATGCTTAGTTCATTCCTTAATTAAAATAATTTTATAAAAGGCAAGGTCTGTTGAATCTCAGATTTTGATGATAAAACCAATTGATAAGTGTTTATGATTTAATTTATGTTTTGAGTGACGTAGGATGCTTCGGTTAGGGAGAGACAATTAAAGCAGGAAGAATATGTTGGGCCGGAGGAAAACGTGTTAGAAGATTAAACGTCGGGCCGGAGGATCGGTCGACGTATCAATAGAAGGCTTCGGGCCATAGATTTGGGCATCGGGCTAAGAAGAACGAATATTATGCCAAGGATATCGGAGTTGCAGAGTTAACTGGCCAATTGGGCAATAGGCTGCAAGAGAGGATGATGTGCTGAAGAATCAAACGAAGCGTCGATGGACCAATGACATGCTAGATGACATGATTCATGCTTAGTAATAATTGTCTAGATCGAAGTATATTATTATGTGTGCAGGATTAACTATGATAGCAAGGCATAAAGCAAAATGAAGTCCCGGAGTCAAGAACGCCATTTCGTTGGGAGTTCGAGAGTTCGTCAGAAGTCCGGACGTTCATCGGAAGTTCTACTGGAACCAATCGAGAAGTCCAGGAGTTTGGCAAAGAAACTTGTCAGAACTTGCCAAGAAGATCATCGTGAAGTCCAGGAGCTTGCCGGAAGTCCGCCGAAACATTGCCGAGATATCGTCGGAAGTTCGCCGGAAGATTACCGGAAGCTTGCCGGAAGAAACCGGACTTATCTTAGTTAGATTATGTCTTAGGAATCGTAGTTAGCATATAATTAGAGTTGTGATTGGGAGGTAATCCCATCAACTTTGTTAGGGGCCAAATGGGCCCGAAGTTGGACTAGTTTGGGCTCGATTCAAGGCCCAACTAGGGTGCTGAAACCTTGGCTAGTAGTGGCATCGC
The DNA here is from genome assembly GCF_036884655.1 of Musa acuminata AAA Group. Lineage (NCBI taxonomy): Eukaryota > Viridiplantae > Streptophyta > Magnoliopsida > Zingiberales > Musaceae > Musa > Musa acuminata. Next base: position 23,075,442 of record NC_088335.1, read on the forward strand.
CAAGAGAACAGCACCCCAGGATTCCTGGGCGGTGGTACCGCCCAGGCTGGGCAGTGGTACCATTGGTAGCAATGCTACCAGCGGTGGTACCGCCCTTGTTCGGTGATGGTACCACCCAGTACTAGATCCTACGACGGTAGTACCGCCCAGGAATGGCGGTGGTACCGCTAGTACCCAGGAAACCTGGAATGAGACATTTTTAGGCTCCAAGTTTGAATAAACTTGAAGCCTATAAATACCCCTCTCATCCCTAGTTAAAGCACACAAGCACAAAGAACTTAAAAAGGGAAAAACGCTGTAGAAATCTCTTGTAAGAATCCTCCTCTAGTCTAAGTGTTAGAATAGTTTGAGAGAGGAGTAAGTGTTTGTAAGGGTTGTCTCCTAAACCCAGTAAAAGGAGAAGAGGGGTGTAAGAAGGAGGTCGATCTTCGCCTATTAAAGGAAAATTGAAAGTGGATGCTGGTGGCCTCACCGGAAGAGGAATCGGTAAAGTGGATGTAGGTCATGACGATCAAACCACTCTAAAATCTGGTTTGCATTTTACTTTAAGCAATTTATCTTTATTGCAAACCACTTTACCTCCTTATTTGCTTTACATTCAATACACTCTTACTTTGCTTTCAAAGTTAAGTATTTCCAAAATCGATTTCATCGTATGAAGAGATTTTTTGGAACTGATTTGAAGACGTATTTTACCGCTGCACTAATTCACACCCCCCCCCCTCCTCTTCCCTCTTAGTGTCGACTCGTTCCTAAAAGTTGGTATCAAAGCCTCATATTTCTCATTTGGTTTAACACCCAAGAGAAATGGCTCTTTTCAGCTTTTAAGAGGGACTTTCTCTCATTCATCCTCCTTTTTTCAATGGGATGGACTACACTTATTAGAAAACTTGAATGAGAGATTTCTTGCTCTCTTTGGATTTAAACTTATGGAATATCATAGAAAACAGATTTCAAAAGTCTTATACTCAAATGAAAAAATAGAATGATTTGGAGAAGAAATTTTTTTCTTTAAATGCTAGAGCTATGAACGCTCTATTTTGTGCTTAAGACAAAACTAAGTTTAATCGTGTTTCTATGTGTGAAATGTCTTTCGACATTTGGCACATTCTTGAAGGCACTAGTAGAGTAAAAGTTTCGAAGATTAATCTTTTAATGCATGATTTTGAATTGTTTTATATGAAATCAAGCGAAACTATTAGAGACACGTACACCTGTTTGACGGATGTCGTTAATGGTTTAAAATCACTTGGTAAAAGTTTTTCGGATTTTGAACTTGTAAACAAAATTTTACGTTCTCTTTCTAAAGATTGGGATTAAAAAATAACTGCCATACAAGAGGCTAAAAACCTAAACAACCTTCCACTCGAAGAACTAATTGGGTCTTTAATGAACTACGAAATGAACAATGTGGTAAAAAAGAAACTCGAGAATAACCTTCCAAAGAATAGGAAGGATTTCGGACTTAGAATAATTAAAGACCACTCGAGCATAAGCTCAAGTGATGGTGAACTTGAACTACTCATGAAATTTATAAAGTTAATAAAAAATTAAACAAAAAGAACGCAACTACTTGCTATGAATGCAAGAAGAAGGTGACTTCGGATGAATCAAGCTCCTCCGAAGATGAGGATAAAATCAATAAAGGCAATGTGGCAAACTACGCATTAATGGCTTTCGACGATGAGGTAATCAAAATGCCCTTAATTTATTTCAAAATTACATAATGCTTTTCATGAGTTATTTTTAATTTATTTAGAATTAATTTTCTTAAAAATTAGGAATCATGCTTATCATTCTAGTAATTTTGAAAATAATCATGAAAATTGCATGTTTATGATAAACAAAATGATTTTGTTTAATAATGCCTTATGAAATCATGTTTGATGATATCATGCCTAATAAATTTACTTTTCAAAATTATGCATGATGATTTGAAGTAATGATGAGTTTTGGGTAATTTATGGTTTATTAATCTTGATGATTTCCATGATGATATTTGCTCTTTCAATTTTAAACTATGATGTATAGTTTTCATATGAAAAAAAACTTTAACATGCTTATATGAAATCAATCACTTAAAATGTAACAAATAAAAAGGAAAATATATTATTGGATTTAAAATCATGAATCAATTTATGTTATGAATTTTGTGAACCATGAAATTGATTTTGATGGTTTGAATTTAATGGGTTTTATCGAAATCATGATCTTGATTTCTCAAGATTTATAACTTGAAATCTTTTATGAATCAAGATTTTTTACTTTTTATTCTCTTGCATTTTGAGAAAATTTTCAATACGAATCATAAGAGTTCTTATGCATGAACTGAAATCTTTTTCTCTTGTATTTCCTTTTATGATTTACTAAAGATAATATCTTTTTCAAAATTCATGACTTAAAATTTCATTTGAATATCTTTTATTATTTGATCTCCTAAGATCTCTCTTTGAATATTTAAATAGGAGAATTTTCTAGATGAATCATGATTTTTCGGAATTATAATTTTTATGATTCATAATGAATTAAGAGATTTTATATGCATGAATTAATATCTTGTTCTCCTACAAGATTGAATGAATTTTATCTATATAATAATTTCCTAAGAATTCTTTTCATTATTTATTTAAGAGGGGATTTGTTAAAATGAATCATGGTTTCTCTTGATTTCTCGGAATTATAACTTGAAAATTCATTTTATAAATCAAGATTATCTACTATGATTCTTTCTTTTTGCTACTTGTGTTATCCAAAAAGAATCATAATATGTCTCTTGATATTCACAATTTGTCTTCATGATTTGTATATCTCATCACCAAAATTCTCTTGATATTTTTCATGTGAGAATATGAAATTATGCATGAAAATACTCTTGATATTATTTTTGTTAGGATCGGAACGGCACTAAGAGGGGGGGGTGAATTAGTGCAGCGGATTAAAACGTTGGTTTCGACAAATCTTTCATACGATAAAAACGGAACTTGAAAAGCTTAACTTGAGCGCGTGATCATTAAGGTGTGCAACAAAGGTAATGAGGAAATAAAGCACGTAAGAAGGTTTGTAGTAATGTAAATAGCAATAAGAAAATGCAAACCAGAGATTATGCCAATTTTAAAGTGGTTCGGTCAAATGACCTACATCCACTTGTGAGGCTCTCTTCGATGAGGCTCCCACCTTCCACTAGCAAATCTCTTGAAGGGGAAGGACAAATACCCCTCTTACAACCTTTGACAAGTGGTTCACACTCTTACAAATTTTTAGCAAGAAAAAAGGAGGTAAACACTCTAACAAATTGAAAACAAGACTTGCTAAGACTTTTCTAAGACCTTTTTCTCAATCTATTGCTTCTCAAAAAGTTGTATTCTCAGTTGAGAACTGAGGGGTATTTATAGGCTTCAAGAGGATTCAAATTTGGGCTCCAAAATTTGAATTCTCTTTAGTTCCCGATGCTGGCGATGCCACCGCCTATCAGTGGCGGTGCCACTGCCTGTCAATGGCGGTGCCACCGCTGATAAGGGTAAAAAGCTGACTTTGACGTAACACCCCAGAATTGACGTAATGCACCCCCCCCCCCCACGTCGGACGCCCGGTACGGCGCTCTGCCACGGAAATAGCATTAACTACGACGCGACGCACGCCCATACCCATCGTACCCGAACAACCCCCTCGGCTGACTCTTCGCAGCCGACCGAGGCAGGCAGAGGCGCCAGCTGACACCCCCATACCCTGCGGCAGCTCGGCTCTCCACGCAACGCCCACAGCGGCAATAGACGTCGTCAGAGGTACGGTCCTGCTCTGGCAGGATGGCCCATCAGGTAACATCAACCCCCCTTATAAATACCCCCCCCCCCGGGTCCACGCCACCAAAGGGGGAAAAAAGGAAAAGAAAACTCTCTCTCTCTCTCTCTCAACCAAGATAACATTCCCTTCCTCTGACTTGATCGTCGGAGGGGTCGGGCTGAGCCACCGACCCGACCTGTGTGCAGGTACCCAGCCACCGTCAACCCGGTTCGCCCAGGCGGACTCCTCGAGCAAGATCCTTCGCATCCGCCACCTAAAGCCCGACAAAGGGGGACACCTCTAATCCCAGGCATTTAGAGCCCAGAACCAGCCGCGTCAGCCCCAAAGTCGCGGCCCGAAAGTTATTTACCATAACAGATTGGCGCTAGAGGAAGGGCCCGATCCAAATGTCAAGCGATCAGCAAATTTACCCCGGCGGATCCTCAAATGCGGAGCTCCCCGCCTTAGGGGAACGGCGTGACGAAACCCACGATGAACGTCCCGCAGCAGTGTCAGAACGCTATTGGCGGCTATTCAACGACCCGGGCTTGTCACCCCCTGGCGGCGCACCCGCCGACTCCTCGCAAGTGTCGCCCGAGGCCTTTCATGACCTCGCCCACCAGGTTCGAACTCTAACAAGCATGGTGCAGACCATTGTCTCCCAACGAACCCCTCCGCATGCGGCGAGGCCCTCGCAGCAACAGGAGACCCTCGCCCGGACCCACGTACCACTCCCAGAGCTTCCGGGCTCGCCTCGAAACCCCACGACTCGACCGGGAGGCAGGGAAGCCAAGGACACGGCGAGCCGCCCTGAGCCGAAGGCCCCGACTGCTGATTCCACGAACGCCCTGCGGGCCCAGCTACGCCTCGTCAGTCAAAGGCTGGACGAGGTACAGTAGGAGGTTCATAAGTCGAAAGGAGAACTCGGGATGGATGGACACCAAGGATCTCCGTTCACCCCCGAGATACAGGATCAGGCGATCCCGTCGCACTTCCGCCTCCCTTCCCTGGACGCGTATGATGGCGCAACCGACCCCACGGACCACGTGGCCGCTTTTCGGGCCCAGATGGCGCTGTTCGGGACTTCAGATGCCCTGATGTGCCGGGCGTTCCCGACGACCTTGCGAGGACCAACCCGCGCATGGTACAGCGGCCTGAAGTCAAGGACCGTCGCCTCCTTCGACCAGCTCGCCAAGGATTTTGAGCTTAACTTCCTAGCGTACGCCCGACCGAAGCCAACCATGGTGTTGCTCCTGGGGCTCAACCAGAAGGAGGACAAGCCCCTTTCTCACTTTGTGAACCAGTTTACGACGTAAATCCATGGATTACCGGATGCTCACCCCTCTCTCTTGATGCAGGCCTTTATGACTGGTCTGCGGCCCTCCAGGTTCTTTTGGTCGCTTGTGGAGAGGCCCCCCGTCGCGGTCCCTGAGATGCTCCAACGGGCCAGCCAGTTCATCGCCGCAGAAACCTGGATGGTGGGAAAGCGAGAAGAACACAGAAAGGTCAAGTCGGAACCGCCCCGACAGCAGCAACCCACCACCTCCCGGCGAAAGCTGGACAGGCCTGACCCCAGGCCCCCTCTTCCCGCCTTGAACTCTTCCCGGACGGAGATATTCCTACACGAAAAGGGGAAGGGGCTGCTCAGGGACCCCCACCCCATGAAGAACCCGTGAGAGCTCGCAGATCACTCAAAGTACTGCCGATTTCATCGACAGCACGGGCATGACACGGAGCAGTGTTACGAGCTGAAAAGACAAATCGAGGAGCTCATCCTCAGAGGCCATCTCGGCCAGTACCTCCGGCCGAGCAAAGAGCAGTCTCCTCGTCCGGAGGGCCCCATTGAGCGACACATCGATGTCATAGCCGGGGGCCCCGCATCCGGAGGAAGTTCTATGTCGGGCAGGAAGGCCTATGCCCGGGCCGCCCCCGACGAAGCCTCGGGACGTGAGCCTGAGCCCGAGATCACCTTCCCAACCGGAGTCGCTGAGCGACCCCACCATGACGACGCCCTGGTAATATCGGCCAGGGTAGCCAACGCGCAAGTGAGAAGAATCATGGTCGACACGGGGAGCTCGGCCGACATACTCTACTTTGGCGCCTTCCAGAAGCTGGCCCTAGCCAGGGAAGATTTAAGCCCTATGTGCTCGGCACTCACCGGCTTCACGGGAGATTCGATATCACCTCTGGGGGCCATTACCCTCCCTCTGACTCTGGGAACCCTGCCGAAATCAAAGACGGTCATGACCACCTTTCTGGTAGTCGACCTTCCCACCGCTTATAATGCCATACTTGGCCGGCCAACCCTCAACAAGGTCAGAGCCGTCGTCTCGACCTACTACCGGACCATCAAGTTCCCGACTCGGGAGGGGGTCGGGGAAGTCACCGGAAGCCCCCAAGAGTCCAGGCGCTGCTACCTTACCTCTGTCTCATTGGGTAGAAGGGCCAGGGGAGAATCACCTCTAGAAGATCCCCGGGAGGCAAAGAAGTCGGCCCCTCACCCTGGGCCGAGGGGATCCACTACTGACATCCCCTTACGGGGAGCACGGTCGGATCAAACGGTCAGGGTCGGCTCGGAGCTACCCGAGCAGGAACGGGAACAGCTCGTCGGCCTTCTGCGGGAGAATGCCGACATCTTCGCCTAGTCCCCATCGGACATGAAGGGAGTCGACCCCAAGGTCGCGGAGCATCACCTCAACATCCCACTTGACGCCTGACCGGTAAAGCAAAAACCCCGTCGCCACGCACCTGACCGGCAACGTGCCATACAAGAGGAGGTGGACCGACTCTTGGCAGCAGGCTTCATAGAAGAGGCCAAGTATCCTCAGTGGTTGTCCAATGTAGTCCTCGTGAAAAAACACAATGGAAGCTGGAGGATGTGCGTTGACTACACTAGTCTCAACAGTGCGTGTCCTAAAGACTGCTACCCCCTCCCAAAGATCGACCAGCTAGTCGACGCAACAGCAGGGCACGCGCGCCTCTCTTTTATGGACGCCTATTCAGGATACAATTAGATCAGAATGGCGCCCGAAGACAGGGAACACACGGCTTTCTTCACTGATCAAGGGATATACTTCTACAGGGTCATGCCGTTCGGGTTGAAAAATGCCGGAGCTACATACCAGAGGACAGTAAACAAGATGTTTGCCCCCCAAATCGGGAGGAACATGGAAGTCTACGTGGATGACATGATTGTGAAAAGCAGAGAGGCCGGGACACACCTCGCCGACCTAACCGAGGCCTTCGACACGCTACGCAAGTTCGGCATGCGGCTCAACCCCACGAAGTGCGCTTTCGGCATCACCTCCGGGAAGTTCCTGGGGTTCATTGTACACCAAAGAGGAATTGACGCCAACCCGGAGAAAGTACAGGCAATAATCGATATGCAATCCCCCCGGACAGTTAAAGACCTACAGCGACTCAACGGTAGACTGGTCGCCCTGTCTCGCTTCCTCGCCCGATCGGGCGATCGCTGCCTCCCTTTCTTCAAGGCACTCAAAAACCCGAAGAACTTCCAATGGACGTCAGAATGCGAGGAGGCTTTGAAACGGATGAAGCAGCACTTGGCCAGCCTCCCTCGACTCGCCTCTGTTTTCCCCGGCGAAAAGCTAGGGCTCTATCTAGCGGCCTCCCCGTACGCGGTTAGCTCCGTCCTCGTCAAGGAAAGCTCCGGCACACAACTCCCGATCTACTACGTCAGCCACGTCCTGAGTGGACCCGAGGAGCGCTACCCGCCGATAGAAAAACTCGCACTCGCCCTGGTGCTCTCAGCCCGGAAGTTGCGCCCTTACTTCCAGGCACACTCGGTGGAAGTCGTCACCGACCAACCTCTCCGGCAGATCTTAACAAAGTTCGATGTTGCAGGTCGGCTTCTCAGATGGGCGGTGGAGCTCGGAGAGCATGACATCAGCTACGTACCCAGGACCGCCATTAAGGCCCAGGCGGTAGCCGACTTCATCGTGGAACTAGCTCGGGTGGGCAAAGACCTCGAGCGAACACTAGAGACTTGGACCCTACACGTGGACGGCTCGGCCAACTCAAGGGGCGCCGGAGCTGGGCTGGTCCTTCTCGCCCCCGACGGACGCTCGTTCGAGCGCTCCCTTCGCTTCGGGTTTAAAGCCACCAACAATGAGGCGGAGTACGAAGCGCTCCTAGCCGGATTGAGGCTGGCCCTCGAAATGCAGGTGGCCGCAATACACGTCCTCACTGACTCGCAACTCGTGGCCGAACAGCTCAGCGGAGGATACGAGGCTCGTGACGCAACCATGGCCAAATATATGGCCTGGGTAAGGGAGCTAACTGCGAAATTCCCTTACTTTACATTGTCTAACGTTCCGAGGGAGGAGAACGGACGGGCCGACGCGCTCGCTAAGCTGGCGTCAAGACGAACCCCCGAAGCGTGGTCAGAGATAGAGGAGCTTCCCGCTCGCGCCATTGAGGTAGCTACCACGGCCCCAGGCAGTGCGCCGACCACGTGGGTGCAAGAGCTGCTGCGCTTCAAGCGAGACGGAGCCCTCCCCCTCGACGAAGTCGCAGCTCGGCGTCTGCACCGCACACATGCTTGGTACACCAAGGAAAGTGGCCGGCTGTACAGACGATCCTTCACCTACCCCCTCCTGAGGTGCTTGGAGCCTGACGAAGCCCAGACCGTCCTGGCTGAAACTCACGAGGGGATCTGCGGCGAACACATTGGCGGGCGGACCTTGGCGCACAAGATACTTCGCCAAGGCTACTACTGGCCAACCATGTGTCGAGACGCAAAAACTTACATGCAGCGGTAAAGCTCGTGCCAGCAACACGCCCGCACGCCCCGACAACCGGCGGTCCCCCTCAGTCCCATCGACTGCGCATGGCCATTCGCCCAGTGGGGACTGGACCTCCTCGGCCCCTTTCCACCGGCCTCTGGGCAACGGAAGTATATAATCGTGGGAGTAGATTACTTCACGAAGTGGGTCGAGGCCGAGCCGCTGGCTACGACGACGGAACACCAAATGGAGAAATTCGTCTGGAAAAACCTTGTGACCCGGTTCGGGTTGCCCAGAGCCATCGTCACCGACAACGGACCACAGTTCGCCGGCACGAGGTTCCGGGAGTTCTGCGCCGGTCATGGCATTCAACTGAGGTTCAGTTCGGTAGCCCATCCTCAGACGAACGGGCTGGCCGAGGTAACCAATCGATCCATCCTGGATGGCCTCAGAAGAAGAGTGTCCGCGGCCCGATCGACCTGGGCGGACGAGCTCCCTAGCGTGCTGTGGTCGCTGCGCACCACCCCCAAGGCCGCGACCGGAGAATCCCCCTATAGCTTGGCTTTCGGAACCGAGGCCGTCCTACCGCCCGAGCTGACTGTCGCCACGCTTCGGACGAGGAACTATGATCAGGAGGCCTCGAACCAGGGACTTCGCGCCAACCTCGACGTACTCGAGGAGCGACGTACTGACGCACACCTGAAAGCCCTCTCTTACCAGAGAGCCGTCGCAAGGGTCTACAACAGAAGGGTACGACCCAGGCCAGTCAGGTTAGGCGACCTAGTCCTACGAAGAGCCGAAGTCAGTGACCCAACCCGAGCGAAGGGGAAGCTGGCTCCCAAGTGGGAGGGACCTTACCGGGTTACCGGCGTGGTTCAACCAGGTACTTATCGACTCACCACGATGGACGGTTCCTCCCTGCCGAGGACATGGAACATCCAGAACCTTAAGAAGTTCTTCGTCTGAGGCCAATGCCCCGGCTCCCAATTCGAAGTTGTGCAATTCAATGTCCGGAGCTTAAAAGACGCTTTTATTCACGAAGCATGGGATTACAAGACTCAACTTTCAAAGCAGGAAGACATATTGGAAGGAAGTTTTCTTTATAAGGCAAGGTGTTACAACCGTAACCAGACCCGAAGGTCACAAAAATTACAAAGTACATAAACTGCTCGGCTGAGCTGACCTCCGGGCCGCCTTAACCGTCTGATCCTCCCATGCCATCATCGAAGGGAACGTCCTCCGGCATGTCCACATCCAAATCCTCTGGATGCGAGACGAACGGATCCGTTTCCACTTCCAGCCCGGGATGGCTCGTCTGGAACCGGCCAAGGGCGATCCGGTACCCGTACTCGTAGGTAACCTGCCCCGACCGAGCCAGCCCGAGCTAGAAGCCCGGGGACTATTTATAGGCCTCGATTATTTCCTTCTCCTTCTCCGGCCGCCGCTCCCGCTTGGCCGCCAGGGCGTCGGAAGCCCCCTTCATGTCAGCCAACGCACCCTCCAGCCGCTGGGTCAGGACGGCTGCCTCGCCTCGGGCCAGACGAGCCTCGGACTGAGCTCCCTCCAAGCGTCCCTGGAGATCACTTTTCTCCTCCTCGGACGCCTTCACCTCGGACCTTAAGCGAAGAACCTCGGCCTCCAACGACGACATGCGCTCCCCGGCCGCCCCCGCCTCAGCTCGGAGACACGTCGCCTCCGCTTCGAGCTCCGAGGAGCGCTGCTCGGCCGCCGCAACCGCCTCCGGAGCCGCCCCGGCCCGAACCTCCTCGAGCTGCTTGCGCAACTCGGCATTGCGCTCGCACAAAATTCCTAGGGCCCGACCCGCATCGCGAACGCGGTCCGCTAGTGCCATCGCGTAGTGCTGGCCCTGCAAGAAGAAAGTCAGAACGACCCCCCGGAGCACCACAAGTGGGAAGCCAGCAGCGGGACACTTACCCACAACAGCGACTTCACCGACTTCCCGAGAAGGACGTCGGATGGCAGAGTGTACATCTCCCGGGCCAGATCAGGGTGCAGCCCCCCTCGGACGAACGCGGCCGCGGTCTCCCCGTCAGCCCACACCCGGGTCCCGCAGGTCAACCCCCCCCAGCGGGCTACCAACCGGTCAGAGGGTTGGCCCTTAGAAAGCTCGCCCATCAGGCGCGCATGGTAGAAGTCATTCGGCGGCCCCGCGGGAAGGCGACACAAGTCCCGGATCGAGGGCTCTCGAGGCGCCTTCCCTGCAACCACGCTGCTCGAGCCTGCCTCGCCCCGACCTCGCCCTCCCCGCCTATCGTGCGAGCCTGACTCCGCCGCCTCTGCGCTCTCCTGAGCCCTTGGGGGATTCGGTTTCTTCGGCGCTGCAACCTTCGCCTTCTTTCGAGGACAGACGTCCTCGAGGTCCACTGGCGCCTCTCTAGTGCCGATGCTCGGGCCGACCTGGCGCCGCGGAGATACGGCAGACGAAAGACGTCCTCCGCGCACCACAGCAAGATTCACCATCTCTGCACAAACACCACAACCTTGGTCAGTATCCTAAAAAAAAGAAAAGCAAAACTGGAAGGCCCACTGCCACCTCCTCAGGGCATACCTCGAGGTACGGGGCTCAAGCCCGCCTCGACCAACCACACCTCGGTCATCTTTCGGATGACTCTGGAAGAAGGGAGGATCTCCTTCAATCTTCGAAGGGCCCGGAGCGCCCCCTCGTCCAAGGCCGGGGCAGTATTATCGACTGCGCGCGCCGCCCATCGGAGCCCGAAGCTCCAACTCTTCGGATGGCAGACATAGAAGTAGCGCTCCTTCCACCCCTTATTGCTGGAAGGAGCCCCACTGACATGGAAACCCGGTCGGGCGGACAAATAATAGCCCCCCGACCCTCTGGATAGACGGAAACAGGAGAGGAAAAGGGACCGACTCGGAGTGATCTGGGCATAGTAGCATTCCCCGAGGAACGCCACCAGATAGCGCCAAGAATTCGGCGCCATCTGAGAAGGAGAAATGCGCCACCACGCGACGCAGGCAATAATGACGGGGTGGAACGGAAGGCGCAACCCGGCCTCAAGGGCATCTACTGTTAGGGCAAAGCCCTTGGGTATAGGGTCATACGCCCGCTGCCCCGGCTCAGGGGCAATAAGCGTGAACTCCGCCGGGACACTGTAACGATCCAGGAGAAGGCCGAGCGACGACTCGCTCACGGTGAAGTCGAGGTCATGCGGCCACATAAGCGATTCGAGGGCCTTGGTGGCCCTTTCCTCGGACGACGAGCGGGAGCTCGCCAACGCCACCTCATCACCGGCAGCGCCGGAAAGAGGAGGCGGAGAAGGAGAGGACGAAGGAGGGGAAGCCATCCTTACCGAAGCTTTTGGGAAGGAAGGGCGGCTGAAGAAGTATCGGGCTAGGACACCCAAAGAAGGGATTGAAGCAAAGGCAGGTACCAAGAGGTGAAAGGGATGGATGGAGCACTACTTATAGCCTGTTTCACGCCGAAACGGCGACCTTTCCCCTCCTGGGCCGCGCTGCGAAGATGCAAAAGTCGCATCGCCATAACTTCGTCCAGGGAGGCTCTTAATTACCGCACGGTGAGAAGTACGGAGCCCCTGATCACATCAACCTCGAAAACCGACGACGCCCGAAAGGCATGGCCCTTTGACCTTCCCCAGGCAAAAGGCCATCCGGCTGCCCACGCCCGCTCAGTGGTCAAAATGGCCAAACGATAACCGAAAGACGAGTATCGCTTCGGTCACGTTACGCCCGGGGCCATCGCCTCGGCCGACACCAAGTGCCTCGGCTGCGCCACCCCGAGTCACACCAGCGCGGTCACCCCGCCTGCGTTGTGCTCCTCGGCTCTCCGGCTCTGCGCCACCCCGAGTCACACCAGCGCGGTCACCCCGCCTGCGTTGTGCTCCTCGGCTCTCCGGCTCCGCGCCACCCCGAGTCACACCAACGCGGTCACACCGCCTGCGTTGTGCTCCTTGGCTCTCCGGCTCTGCGCCACCCCGAGTCACACCAGTGCGGTCACCCCGCCTGCGTTGTGCTCCTCGGCTCTCCGGCTCCACGCCACCCCGAGTCACACCAGCGTGGTCACCCCGCCTGCGTTGTGCTCCTCGGCTCTCCGGCTCCGCGCCACCCCGAGTCACACCAGCGCGGTCACCCCGCCTGCGTTGTGCTCCTCGGCTCTCCGGCTCCGAGCCACCCCGAGTCACACCAGCGCGGTCACCCCGCCTGCGTTGTGCTCCTCGGCTCTCCGGCTCCACGCCACCCCGAGTCACACCAGCGCGGTCACCCCGCCTGTGTTGTGCTCCTCGGCTCTCCGGCTCCGCGCCACCCCGAGTCACACCAGCGCAGTCACCCCGCCTGCGTTGTGCTCCTCGGCTCTCCGGCTCCGCGCCACCCCGAGTCTCACCAGCGCGGTCACCCCACCTGGGTTGTGCTCCTCGGCTCTCCGGCTCCGCGCCACCCCGAGTCACACCAGCGCGGTCACCCCGCCTGCGTTGTGCTCCTCGGCTCTCCGGCTTCGCGCCACCCCGAGTCACACCAGCGCGGTCACCCCGCCTGCGTTGTGCTCCTCGGCTCTCCGGCTCTGCGCCACCCCGAGTCACACCAGCGCGGTCACCCCGCCTGCGTTGTGCTCCTCGGCTCTCCGGCTCTGCGCCACCCCGAGTCACACCAGCGCGGTCACCCCGCCTGCGTTGTGCTCCTCGGCTCTTCGGCTCCGCGCCACCCCGAGTCACACCAGCGCGGTCACCCCGCCTGCGTTGTGCTCCTCGGCTCTCCGGCTCCGCGCCACCCCGAGTCACACCAGCGCGGTCACCCCGCCTGCGTTGTGCTCCTCGGCTCTCCGGCTCTGCGCCACCCCGAGTCACACCAGCGCGGTCACCCCGCCTGCATTGTGCTCCTCGGCTCTCCGGCTCTACGCCACCCCGAGTCACACCAGCGCGGTCACCCCGCCTGCGTTGTGCTCCTGGGCTCTCCGGCTCTACGCCACCCCGAGTCACACCAGCGCGGTCACCCCGCCTGCGTTGTGCTCCTCGGCTCTCCGGCTCTACGCCACCCTGAGTCACACCAGCGCAGTCACCCCGCCTGCGTTGTGCTACTCGGCTCTCCGGCTCTGCGCCACCCCGAGTCACACCGGCGCGGTCACCCCGCCTGCGTTGTGCTCCTCGGCTCTCCAGCTCTGCGCCACCCCGAGTCACACCGGCGCGGTCACCCCGCCTGCGTTGTGCTCCTCGGCTCTCCGGCTCTGCGCCACCCCGAGTCACACCAGCGCGGTCACCCCGCCTACGTTGTGCTCCTCGGCTCTCCGGCTCTACGCCACCCCGAGTCACACCAGCGCGGTCACCCCGCCTGCGTTGTGCTCCTCAGCTCTCCGGCTCTGCGCCACCCCGAGTCACACCGGCGCTGTCACCCCGCCCGCGTTGTGTTCCTCGGTCCTCGACTTCGTATCTCCTCAGTCACACTAGCGCGATCGCACCGCCTGCGCGGTGCCTCCTGGTACTCTTCGGCCTTAATGGCCCCTAGACTGACCCCACTCAGACCCACCTGAGCAGCACGTTGAAGCAGGGAGCCATGCATCGAACTCCTTACGCACAAAGCTAATGCATAGCTCCTTTCGGGGGGGGCATATGATAAGGGTAAAAAGCTGACTTTGACGTAACACCCCAGAATTGACGTAATGCACCCCCCCCCCACGTCGGACGCCCGGTATAGCGCTCTGCCACGGAAATAGCATTAACTACGACGTGACGCACGCCCATACCCACCGTACCCGAACAACCCCCTCGGCTGACTCTTCGCAGCCGGCCGAGGCAGGCAGAGGCGCCAGCTGACACCCCCATACCCTGCGGCAGCTCGGCTCTCCACGCAACGCCCACAGCGGCAACAGACGTCGTCAGAGGTACGGTCCTGCTCTGGCAGGATGGCCCATCAGGTAACATCAACCCCCCTTATAAATACCCCCCCCCGAGTCCACGCCACCAAAGGGGGAAAAAAGGAAAAGAAAACTCTCTCTCTCTCTCTCTCTCAACCAAGATAACATTCCCTTCCGCTGACTTGATCGTCGGAGGGGTCGGGCCGAGCCACCGACCCGACCTGTGTGCAGGTACCCAGCCACCGTCAACCCGGTTCGCCCAGGCGGACTCCTCGAGCAAGATCCTTCGCATCCGCCACCTAAAGCCCGACAAAGGTGGACACCTCTAATCCCAGGCATTTGGAGCCCAGAACCAGCCGCGTCAGCCCCAAAGTCGCGGCCCGAAAGTTATTTACCATAACAACCGCCTGTTAGTGTCTAACACTGACAGTGTACTGGCGGTGCCACCGCCCAGCCAAGCGGTGCCACTGCCTGGCTCTCGGGTGCTGGGCGGTGCCACCGCCTGGCTCTCGGGTGCTGGGCGGTGCCACCGCTTGGTTCTCAGGTTCTAGGCAGTGCCACCGCCTAATCTTGCGGTGCCACCGCCTACACTATTTCAGCTCACTGGTTGGGTTCCAAACTTGGCCCAAACCAGTCCGAACTCGGGCCCAATTGGCCCCTACTTGAGTTATAGGATTAACACCTAATCCTAACCCTAATTAATGTGCTAACTACGAATTTAAAGATATTTTCTAAGCTATTACAAGGTCCGTAAGTCAAGACTTTTTCCTGCGAGCTTCTGGTGAACTTCCGACGGTCTTCCGACGAACTCTCGGAAACCATTCTACGGACTCTCGGCAAGCTCCTAGACTTCACGATTTGATCTTGGCGAGTTCCAATGAGCTTCTTCGGCAAGCTCTGATCGTTCTCGGCGAGCTCCGTGAACTTCCAACGAACCTTCCGGCGAGCTTCCGAAAAACCCTTCGGCAAGCTCCCTACTCATTCTCAGCTAGTTCCGGCAGCATTCCCGACGAACCTTCGGACTTTCGTCGAACTCTCGAACTCACAACAAATCCTTCGCGCTTGACTCCGACACTTTGTTTCGCTTTATGTCTTCGTCTTTATCGTAGTTAATCCTGCACACATAAGCCAAAACTCTACTCCGATCTAGACAATTATTATAAAGCGAATTGACATTCTGTTGCCCGGCACGTCATTGGTTGGCGCTTCGTCCGATTCTTCGGCGCATCATCCTCTCTTGCGGCTTGTTACCCAATCGGCGGTTGACCTCCACAACCCCGATATCCTTGGCACAATTCCGCTCTTAGCCCGATGCCCGACGTCCGAAGCCTTCTGCCATCCAATATCCTAACGTGATCTCCTCCGGCGCAACGTCAATTCCTCCTGCGTTAACTATCTAATCCTGATCGAGTAGACTTGCATCACTCAAAATACAGTTAAACATCTAAACACAATCAATTAGTTTTATCATCAAAATTCGAGATTTAACAATCTCCCCCTTTTTGATGATGACAACTAATTGATGACTAACGGAGTTAACCTTAACTCCCCGGAGTTTAACCAAACTCCCCCTATCAATATGCCATTGATAGAACACTTGGATTATCCCAAATCCAAGTAAAATTCATCACATGTTATGAAAAACATTTAAACCATCATGCAAATATATATAAAATATTCAATTCAATACATGAAGTCATCAATATACTTCTCTCCCTTTGTCATCAACAAAAAGGAGAAGTTCCTACTCTTATGTGTTTAGAGATAAAAAGTTCCATACATTGCATGAAAAACATAGTATCAAATTTTATCATCATGCAATCTAGCAATTAAAGATGTGTAAGTTTAGCATGTTTGCTTTTTTTGAGATAACAACTAATTGCTTCTCTTTAGACTACAAGCTAGCAATTTTCATGATATGCAAGTTGCAAGCTAGCAAATTTTTGCTTCCTTTGCAATGTTTGAGCTAGCAATTTTGCTTCCGTAACAAGTTAGCATGTTTTGTATTTTGAGATAGGCAAGATAGCACATTTTCTTTTCTTTTTTTTTTTTGAGATAGCAACTCTTTTGAGATAGTGATCTTAGCAAATTTTACATCATGCAAGGTAGCAAATTTTTGTGATGTTCAAGATAGTAAGTTCTTTCTTCTCTTTTGAGAAGTGCTATTTTCACTTCCTTTACAAAGTGCAAGCTAGCAAAGTGTTTGAAAAAGTGATCAAGTTTTGCAACATACAAGCTAGCAAAAATTTCGAAAGCAAATACAAGATAGCTTTCTTGTTAAAGTGTGTAAGCTATTGATTCTTGCTTCCTATTGTAATGTGCAGGTTGCAAGTCTTGCTTCTTGAGATAGGCAAGATAGTGATGTTCAAGAAGACAACTTTTGCCTCTTGAAATAAGCAAGTTAGCAATCTTTGCTACTTAAGATAGGCAAGCTAGCAATCAAGTTTTTGCATCTTCTTGACTTGTGCAAGCTAGCTATCTCCCCGTTTGTCATTGTCAAAAAGAAGAGAAGACCCTTTATATCAATTATGACAAAGGTAAGTATCAATCTTATTTGTGCATCATCATATTTTCAAATTAGAATATGCACATTTTCAAAAACCTTATATTCATTCATGCACGATATTGAATAAATCGATCAACATTATGAGGATATCATACATGATACTAAAATTTTTAACTATTTGTCAACATTTTGATCATGATACCAAACATTCATCATTTAGAGTATTCATGATACAAAACATTAAATCAATATTTATAATACATCATTTTAGCAACAACTCATAGTATTTTAAATCATGATTTACATCATATGTAATACATCACATCATAATTAGAAAGCACAAGTATTGCATACATCATTGCAAATCATAAATGTTTCATATCATGATGGTATCAATTTGTCAAATTATATCCTATCATGCATGATCAAAACTTCTTCCAATTTGTATTTCATGCATAATTTCACTTCATCACATTAGGAGTATCAAGAGGAATTAATTGGGTGATGAGATAAATATTTCACGAATACATGGAATTGTATAAAAAATCATATCATAAGTGTTTCATACATTCATATCATCACATGAAGGAATATAAACAAAAATTAGTGATGAGATATTATTTCATGAATACAATAAAATTCATATAGCATATCATGGTTTATTAGAATTAGTCTTCCGTTTGGTGAATAGCAAAAAGAATAATAGGAGAGCAAGATCTCAATTCATGCACATCAAATATTCAATCATCAAAATCATGGTTCATCTAGAACATTCTCCTCTTTAAATATTCAAACAGAGAATCATGATGAATATTCTTGGTTTACATAAAGTTTCAAAACATAATTATCAAGATCATGAATACTAAAAGACTATGAAATATTTCGATAAATCTTCTTTTAAATAGAAAACAATCTTGATTCATAAAGGATTTCATGTTATAAATTTCAAGAGATCAAGATCATGATTTCGATAAAAATTTATTCAAATTTAAATCATCAAAATCATTATCAAAATCCAAGAGATTCACAAAGATGATACAAATGGATTCATCAAAATCAATAAGATTGAGCAAAATAATTTTCAAGAATGTTTTCCTCTTTTCGATTGTTTCAAAACATATGATTTTGTTTCATTTATGCCAAATAAAAACATGTATCATGTTTAAAACTGAAAGAGTTTTATTTCAACAAAGATCAATATGGTACTTTCATTATGGTAAAAATCAATAATCCATAAATCGTAAGATTCATCATGCATAATTTCGAGATTTATTAAGCATGATCAATATGCATGACACTAAAATATGGTTTCAAAATGTTTAATATTTTTATTACACAATTTCATCATTATGCATCATTATATATAACTTTACAATGTCATGCATAAAATCGTCAAATCATAGTATTAAAATATTAATATTTTTATTACAACTTTATGTATCATGAAGTATACAATTGTCAAGCATGACACTTCACTATTTCATATAAGCATGCCTATTTCATTTATGTCAAATCAAAACATATATCATTTTTTAAAGTCACTTTTATGTCAAATCAAAAAATGCATCATTAAGCATGATCATTATGCATTACTTCAAATCAAACATGATTTGATTTATTTTCAAAATATTTATCATGATAGAGCATATAAGCCAAAGAAACTATTAAACATAAAGCATATTCATCAATGATGGTTTCATTGAGTATAAAGTATTTTCAACCAAAATCATTTGTTATTTGTTGTAGTCATACATTTTTCTTTTTAGGTGAATCTATCTTTTCATGCTTAGTTTGCATACAAAAGCCATGCATCATTTTCGAAAACAACTTTCATCATGATATAAATCGATAATCCATAAATTGTAAAAGATCATTGTGGAAATCATCAATAATCAATAAACTATAAATTACCCAAAACTCATCATTATCATGCATAGCTTCAAAAAATAAATTTATTAGGCATGATATCATATTTCATAAGGTATTTTTAATCAAAATCATTTTGTTTATCATAAACATACAATTTTCATGATTATTTTCAAAATTACTAGAATGATAAGCATGATTTCTAATTTTTTTATTTTCATGTAATTAATCCTAAACTAAATTAAAAATAACTCATGAAAAGTATTATGTAATTTCAAAATAATTCAGGAGAGTTGAGTTACTTACCTTGTAGTCGAAGCTCGTCAAAGCCCAATTCGTCGTTTCACCTTTGGAAGTTTTTGATTCATCCTTGGTTGCCTTCCTCTTCTTTGGCCTCTTCCTCCGTTCAAGTTCATTGTTTATTTTAGATTTTTGTTTAATAAACTTATTAAGATTTAGTATTCGAAGTTCAAGTTCATCATTGTCCTCATCACTTGAGTCATTGCTCAAGTGGTATTCATTTGTCCGGAGTTTCAAATTCTTCCTATTCTTTGGAAGGTGATTTTGTTCATCATGTGCATTGTGCATCATTTCATATGTCATCAACGAACCAATTAGTTCTTCAAGTGGAAAAATATTTAAATCTTTTGTTTCTTGTATTGTGGTTATTTTAGGATCCCACCTTTTTCGAAGGGATCTTAAGATCTTGCTTACGAGATCAAAATTCAAAAAAGATTTACGAAGTACTCTTAGATTATTGACGACATCCATGAAACGGGTATACATGTCGCCTATAGTCTCGCTTGGTTGCATTCGAAAAAGCTCAAAATCATGCAATAAAATGTTAACTTTCGAGTCTTTGACTCTACTAGTTCCCTCGTGCGTGATTTCAAGTGTTTGCCAAATATCAAAAGTCGTTTCGCACGTAGAAATCCGATTGAACTCATTTTTGTCCAAAGCATTAAATAAGGCATTCATAGCCGTTGCGTTTAAAGAAAAATACTTCTTCTCCAAATCCGACCATTCGTTCATCGGTTTAGAGGGAAGTTGAAAACCGTTTTCAACGATATTCCATAAATCCAAATTCATAGAAATCAAGAAAACTCTCATTCGAGTTTTCCAATAAGTGTAGTCCAATCCGTTAAACAACGGTGGACGAAAAACTAATAAGCCCTCTTGAAAGCAATGAAGAGCTATTTCTCTGGGGAGTAAATATGAAATGAGAAATACCGGGCTCTGTTACCAATTGTTAGGATCGGAGCGATACTAAGAGGGGGGGGGGGGTGAATTAGTGCAGCGGATTAAAACGTTGGTTTCGACAAATCTTTTATGCGTAAAAACTGAACTTGAAAAGCTTAACTTGAGCGCGTGTTCATAAAGGTGTGCAACAAAGGTAATGAGGAAATAAAGTACGTAAGAAGGTTTGTAGTAATGTAAATAGCAATAAGAAAATGCAAACCAGAGATCATGCCAATTTTAAAGTGGTTCGGTCAAATGACCTACATCCACTTGCGAGGCCCTCTTCGATGAGACTCCCACCTTCCATTAGTAAATCTCTTGAAGAGGAAGGACAAATACCCCTCTTACAACATTTTACAAGTGGTTCACACTCTTACAAATTTTCAGCAAGAAAGAAGGAGGTGAACACTCTAACAAATTGAAAACAAGACTTTCTAAGACTTTTCTAAGACCTTTTTCTCAATCTATTGCTTCTCAAAAAGTTGTATTCTCAGCTTAGAATTGAGGGGTATTTACAGGCTTCAAGAGGATTCAAATTTGGGCTCCAAAATTTGAATTCTCTTTGGTTCCCGATGCTGGCGGTGCCACCGCCTGTCAGTGTCTAACACTGACAGTGTACTGGCGGTGCTACCGCCTGGCTCTCGGGTGCTGGGCGGTGCCATCGCCCAACCAAGCGGTGCCACCACTTGGTTCTCGGGTTCTAGGCAGTGCCACCGCCTAATCTAGCGATGCCACCGCCTACACTATTTCAGCTCACAGGTTGGGCTCCAAACTTGGCCCAAACTAGTCCGAACTCGAGCCCAATTGGCCCCTACTTGAGTTATAGGATTAACACCTAATACTAACCCTAATTAACATGCTAACTACGAATTTAAAGACATTTTCTAAGCTATTACAAGGTCCGCAAGTCAAGACTTTTTCCAGCGAGCTTTTGGTGAACTTCCGACGGTCTTCCGACGAACTCTCGGAAACCATTCTACGAACTCCCGGCAAGCTCCTAGACTTCACGATTTGATCTTGGCGAGTTCCAATGAGCTTCTTCGGCAAGCTCCAATCTTTCTCAGTGAGCTCCGCGAACTTCCAACGAACCTTCCGGCGAGCTTCCGAAAAATCCTTCGGCAAGCTCCCTACTCATTCTCGGCTAGTTCCGGCAGCATTCCCGATGAACCTTCGGACTTTCGTCGAACTCTCGAACTCACAACAAATCCTTCGTTCTTGACTCCGACACTTTGTTTCGCTTTATGTCTTCGTCGTTATCGTAGTTAATCATGCACACACAAGCCAAAACTCTACTCCGATCTAGACAATTATTACAAAGCGAATTGACATTCTGTTGCCCAGCATGTCATTGGTTGGCGCTTCGTCCGATTCTTTGGTGCATCGTCCTCTCTTGCGGCTTGTTGCCTAATCGGCGGTTGATCTCCACAACCCCAATATCCTTGGCGCAATTCTGCTCTTGGCCCGATGCCCGACGTCCAAAGCCTTCTGCCATCCAATATCCTAACGTGATCTCCTCCGGCGCAACGTCAATTCCTCCTGTGTTAACTGTCTAATCCTGATCGAGTAGACCTGCATCACTCAAAATGTATTTAAACATCTAAACACAATCAATTAGTTTCATCATCAAAATCCGAGATTCAATAATTTTGATGCATACAAATGAGAAGTTATGATCATGCATGGTAGGATATAATTTGACAAACTGATACCATCATGATGTGACATATTTATGATTTGGAATGATGCATGCAATACTTATGCTTTTTATTATAATGATGTATGTGATGTATTACATATGATGTGAATCATGATTGAAATTGCTTTGATTTGAATTTAAGGTTTATCTCAATTATGGTATTTTAAAATAAAAATAAATATTTTACCTTTGTCATGATTTGGAAATCATTGTAAAATGAAAAAAAGAACTACATATTCTTCCCTTCTTTTTGACAATGACAAAGGGGGAGAAATTTTGCTAACTCAAGATACAAAATTTGGAAACTTGCATATTGCAAAATAAGCAAACTTGCTAGCTTGTTCATATCAAAAGAGAAGTAAGAAGTGCTATCTTGCAAATCTCAAGACGCATGTTCTAAAATGCAAACTAGCAAAGTTTATAATTTTGCACATCATTAAAATTTATGATGATTTGGTGATTATGCATGTTCTAAAATATTGTAAGATTTACTAGCTTGCATGATGTAGAACTTGCTATCTTGAATATCACCAAGAAGTGCTATCTTGCCTATCTCAAGAAGCAAAAAAAGGTTAACTTGCACATCTAGCAAAACTTATATTTCAAGAAGCAAGAGTTGCTTTCTTGAACATCTCAAAATTGCTAGCTTGCATGTTTTAAAATGTTGTAAAATTTTTGCTAGCTTGTATGTTGTAAACTTGCTATCTTATTACCTTGCATATCTAAAACTTTATAGTTTGCATGATGTAATACTTGCTAAATTTTCTAGCTTCAAATTGCATGATGATAAAACTTGATATTATGTTTTTCATCCAATGATTTGAACTAATATCTCAAACACTTGATAGTTAAAACTTCTCCTTTTCGTTGATGACAAAAGGGGAGAAGTATGATCATGTTATGCATGATGATGTTTTACAAATATTCATGATGAAATTTGTAATGACTTGAATTCAGCTTGAATTCAAGGTTCTATCAATATGGCATATTGATAGGGGGAGTTTGTTTAAACTCCGAGAGTTAAGGTTAACTCCGTCATCAATTGGTTGTCATCATCAAAAAGGGGGAGATTGTTGAATCTCGGATTTTGATTATGAAACCAATTGATAAGTGTTTATGATTTAATCTACGTTATGAGTGACACAAGATGCTTCGATCAAGGAGAGATAATTAAAGCAGAAAGAATCATGTTGGGCCGAAGGAAAACGTGTCAGAAGATTGGACGTCGGGCCGGAGGATTGGTCGATGTATCGACAGAATGCTTTGGGCCATGGATTCGGGCATCGAGCCAAGAAGAGCGAATATTGCGCCAAGGATATTGGAGTTACGGAGTCAACTGGCCAATTGGGCAATAGGCCGCAAGTGACGACGATGCGCCGAAGAATCGGACGAAGCGTCGATGGACCAATGACATGCCGGATGACATGATTCATACTTAGTAATAATTTTCTAGATCGAAGTATGTTTTTATGTGTGCAAGATTAACTACGATAGCAAGGCATAAAGCAAAATAAAGTCCCGGAGTCAAGAACGTGATTTCGTTGGGAGTTCGAGAGATTGTCGAAAGTCCGGACATTCATCGGAAGTTCTACCGAAACCAACCAAGAAGTCCAGAAGCTTGCCAAAGAAGCTCGTCAAAACTCGCCAAGAAGATCATTGTGAAGTCTAGGAGCTTGCCGGAAGTCCGTTGGAACATTGCTGAGAGATCGTCGGAAGTTCGTCGGAAGATCACCGGAAGAAACCAGACTTATCTTGCTTAGATTATGTCTTAGGAATCGTAGTTGGCACATAATTAGAGTTGTGATAGGGAGGTAATCCCATCAACTTTGTTAAGGGCCAAATGGGCCCGAAATTAGACTGGTTTGGGCCAGATTCAAGGCCCAACCAGGGTGCTATTGAATCTCGTATTTTGATGATGAAACCACTTGATATATGTTTATGATTTAATCTGCGTTTTGAGTAACGTAGGATACTTCGATCAGAATGAGATAATTTAGCAGGAAAATCATGTTGTGCTGGAGGAATATGTCAGAAGATTGGACGTCGGTCCGGTGGATCGGTCGATGTATCGACAGAAGGCTTCGGACCGTGGACTCGGGCATCGGGCCAAGAAGAGCGGGTATTGTGCCAAGGATATCGGAGTTGCGAAGTCAACTGGCCGATTAGGCAATAGGCTGCAGGAAAGGACGATGCGCCGAAGAATCGGACGAAGCGTCGAGGGACCAATGACATGCCGGACAACTTGGTAATTGCTTAGGATTAATTGTCTCGATCGAAGTTTTTGTTTTGAGTGTGCAGGATTAACTACGATGGAAGAAAGACATGCAGCAGGAGTTGCGCCGGAGGCAAGAACTTACACTCGAAATCTTGATATCTTTCTGTGATTCTTAGAGCTCAAAACTGTTGTAAAGACCAAAAGTTCTTCTCCTTCTGTTCTTCAAAGTTTGAGTTGTAAAGAGAGGAGAGAAAACTTCTGTAAGGGTTGTCTCCTAAGCTCATCAAAAGGAGTGAATCTGTAAAAGGGTGGTTGGCCTTCGCCTATTGAAGGAATGCCTCTAGTTGACGTCGGTGACCTCGTCGGTGGAGGAAGCCAAAAGTGGAGTAGGTCAAGATTGACCGAACCACTCTAAATCTTGGTTTGCATTTACTTTGAGCATTTTACCTTCACTGCAAACTTCTCAATAGCTTACTGCCTTCTGCGATTTTACGAACGAGTTTCTAAGTTCAGAACTTTCTGAATCTGCGTTTAGACGTAAATCGGCTTTTTTCGTACGATCATCATATTTCAGTTTACGTTTACGTTTTGATTTCAATCATAACTGTTTACTGCCTTCTGCGATCTTACGAATAAGTTTCTAAGTTCAGAACTTTCTAAATCTACGTTTAGACGTAAATCGGCTTTTATCGTACGAACGTCGCATTTCAGTTTGCGCTTGTATTCTGCTTTCCATCATAAACTGCAAACTACCTTCATAGATCTACTTTAACGTCATCTCGCTTAATCTCAAGTTAAAGTAATCTTAGAATCGGCTTTCACATCGAAATCATTTTTATCGAATGAACGCAGCTTTCGTTTTAATCGCTGAAAAATTTCCGCTGCACTAATTCACCCCCCCCCCCCCCCTCTTAGTGCTCTTGATCCTAACAATTGGTATCAGAGCCCGGTATTTCTCATTTTGGACTTACACCCGAGAGAAATGGCTCTTCATGGCTTTCAAGAGGGCTTTTCAGTTTTTCGTCCACCGTTGTTTAACGGATTGGACTACACCTATTGGAAGACCCGAATGAGGATCTTTCTTATTTCTATGGATGTTGAACTTTGGAATCTTGTCGAAAACGGTTTTTCGAAGTCTTCTCTTTCAATGATCGAATGGTCGGATTTAGAGAAGAAGCATTTTTCTTTAAACACAAAGGCTATGAATGCCTTATTTTGCGCTTTGGACAAAAATGAGTTCAATCGGGTTTCTTTGTGCGAAACGACTTTCGATATTTGGCGCACTCTTGAAATCACGCACGAGGGAACTAGTAGAGTCAAAGACTCAAAAGTTAATATTTTACTGCATGATTTCAATCTTTTTCAAATGAAGCCAAGCGAAACCATTGGTGACATGTACACCCGTTTTACGGATGTCGTCAATGGTTTAAGAGCTCTTGGCAAATGTTTTTTGAATTCTGAACTTGTGAACAAGATTTTGCGTTCTCTTTCTAAGAAGTGGGATTCAAAAGTAATGGCTTTACAAGAAACAAAAGATTTAAATATTTTTCCACTTGAAGAACTAATTGGTTCATTGATCACATATGAAATGACGTGCAATGCACGTGAAGAACTTGAGAACCACCTTCCAAAGAACAGGAAGGATTTGGGACATAGAACATTTGAAGACCACTCGAGCATAAGCTCAAGTGATGGTGAACTTAAACTACAAATGAAACAAAAATTAAAAAATAAAAAGAACGGAACTACTTGCTTTGAACGCAAGAAGAAGAACAAAAATTGGGATGAATCGAGCTCCTCCGAAGACGAGGAGAAAATCAACAAAGGCGAGGTGGCAAACTACGCCTTTACGCCTTTCGACGCTGAGGTAATCAAAATGCCTTTAATTTACCTTGAAATTACATGATGCTTTTCATAAAGCATTTTTCTTTTTTATTTAATTTTCTTAAAAATTGCATGTTTAATAATTTTATAATGAAAATACAAACAATTAGGAATCATGCTTATCATTCTAGTAATTTTGAAAATAATCATGAAAATTGCATGTTTATGATAAACAAAATGATTTTGATTAAAAATACCTTATGAAATTATGCTATATGTGGTTGAGAAGTAATAATGTGTATCATGTTGATTTCCATTGTTATTTCTCGATTTTGAGTATATGAAATCATGTTTAATTTGAAGTTATGATTAATGAGTATATATTTTTGAAATTATGTATGATGATTCTTGATATTTATGGATTATCGATTTTCATGATAATAACAGTGGCTTTAAAAAAAAAAATTTTGATGTATGTTTTCATAAATGAAAAGGCATGCTAACATGAAATCGACCACTTAAAATGAAACACTTAAAAAGGGGGAAAATATATTATCAATGAAATCATGAATCTATTTATGTTATAAATTTTGTGAGCCATAAAAATGATTTTGATGATTTAAATTTGAAATGAGTTTTATCAAAATCATGATCTTGATTTATCAAATTGAATGAATTGAAAATGAATGATGATTTTCTCTTGAATGATTGTGACTTGTATTCCTTGTATTCATGATATGATTTTTATGCAATTCTTTGTATTCATGAAATATTTATCTCATCACCCAATTATTTCTTTTCAATATTCCTCAAGTGATGATATGAATGCATGAGATATTCATGAATTTATTTTGATGTATGCAAATGAGAAGTTTCGATCATGCATGGTAGGATGCAATGTGACAAATTAATACCATGATGATTTGAAATATTTATGATTTGGAATGATGCATATGCTTTTTATTATGATAATGTATGATGTGTATCATGAATGCTTAAAAAATTAAATAAATAAATGTTTATATCATGTTAGATGGTTTTACATATTATGCATGATAAGCTATAGTGATGAGTGAAACAATGATTGAAATAATATGAATGATGATTTGGAATCATGCATATAATAATGAGTTTATATGTTTTGAAAATGTGCATGTTTTAATTTGAAAATATAATGATGCACAAATGTTATTGATACTAACCTTTGTCATGATTTAAAAATTGATGTAAAGGGTTTTTCCCTTCTTTTTGACAATGACAAAAGGGGAGATAGCTAGCTTGCACAATTCAAGAAGAAAGCAAAAATTGCACTTTTCAAAAGAAAAGAAATTGCTATCTTGAACATCACCAAGAAGTGCTATCTTGCAAATCTCAAGACACACAAATGCAATCATGCAAAATTTGTAATTTTGCACATCATTAAAATTTATGATGCTTTGGTGATTATGCATGTTCTAAAATGTTATAAAATTCACTAGCTTGCATGATGTAGAACTTAGCTATATTGAACATCACCAAGGAATGCTATCTTGCCTATCTCAAGAAGCAAAAAGTTAACTTGCACATCTAGCAAAACTTATATTTCAAGAAGCAAGAGTTGCTTTCTTGAACATCTCAAAATTGCTAGCTTGCGGGCCTTAAAATGTAGAAAATTTTTGCTAGCTTGTATATAGTAAACTTGCTATCATACTACCATGATGATGAGCATGCCTTATCTTCATGATTATATTTGAAAAACTATAGCAAAAATATATCCGAATGATTAAACGTGTTAAAATTATTTTTCGGACTTTTTTGATTGAATGATCAAATCACTTGATTGCCATAATGATTTTACACAATTACTTGTCATGATTACATGTTGGAAATTATGTGCTTGAATATAAAAATTTCCATGATAATAAACATGTTTTACCTTCATGATTGTAATTGAATATCTCTAGTAAAACCCTGTCCGAATGTATGAAAGTGTCAAATTTTATTTTTGGATTTTCTTGATACATTATCCTCTTCCGAACTTAACAAGCATATGTCATATCAAGTTAATTCACATCATTGATTTTTGACATATGGAATCATTTAGCAAATGCACTTATCATGTGAAAAATATTTTTCGAGAAACATATTTGATGATTCCCTCTTATAAAAGGAAGATATTTTTACATACAAGGATTTGACTCACTTACATATCTTAATCCTTGCAAAAATGAAGTGTGTTTTAATATCTTATCGATTTGAACTTCACATATGGCTTTCCTCCTTCATGTAAAAAGATAACAAATAAAAAGGAAGAAGCAATAAAAGCTATCTCCATGTCATGTTTTCCTCGAGATGTTTGCATAATTGGTATCCTATCACTCACTGTTGGAAAATGACATGAACCAACTTATGGAATCGCACTTATATTTAAAATTTGCTTATATCATTCTCCTTGTTGTTGATGACAAAGGGGGAGAAATATATAAATTGATACTATGAGTGCCATATTTGAAGAATATGAATAGATGTTATGAATGTCATATTATGATGAGATATCAAAAGCAGCATTCATATGAATAGGTGCTATGAATGTCATATCATGTTAAGATATATCAAGAACTTGAATCACAATTTTACATGTTGATATTTTACCATTTGATGATAGCAAACTTGCATGATGATAACAATAGATATTATGTTTTTCATGCAATGAGTTAAACTTATATCACAAACACTTGATTGTGGTACTTCTCCTTTTTGTTGATGACAAAGGGGGAGAAGTATGTTGATGACATGACATGTTATACATAAGATTATGATGACATATTGCTTAGATTTTTGAATCTAAGAGTTTCTATCAATATGGCATATTGATAGGGGGAGTTTGTTTAAACTTCGGGAGTTAAGGTTAACTCCGTCATTAGGTGGTTGTCATCATCAAAAAGGGGGAGATTGTTGAATCTCGTATTTTGATGATGAAACCACTTGATATATGTTTATGATTTAATATGTGTTTTGAGTAACGCAGGATACTTCGATCAGGATGAGATAATTTAGCAGGAAAATCATGTTGTGCTGGAAGAACATGTCAGAAGATTGGACGTCGGTCCGGTGGATCGGTCGACGTATCGATAGAAGGCTTCGGGCCATGGACTCGGGCATCGGGCTAAGAAGAGCGGGTATTGTGCTAAGGATATCGGAGTTGTAGAGTCAACTGGCCGATTGGGCAATAGGCTGCAGGAAAGGACGATGCGTCGAAGAATCGGACGAAGCGTCGAGGGACCAATGACATACCGGACAACTTGGTTAATTGCTTAGGATTAATTGTCTCGATCGAAGTTTTTGTTTTGAGTGTGCAAGATTAACTACGATGGAAGAAAGACATGCAACAGGAGTTGCGCTGGAGGCAAGAACTTACACTCGAAATCTTGATATCTTTCTGTGATTCTTAGAGCTCAAAACTGTTGTAAAGACCAAAAGTTCTCCTCCTTCTGTTCTTCAAAGTTTGAGTTGTAAAGAGAGGAGAGAAAACTTTTGTAAGGGTTGTCTCCTAAGCCCGTCAAAAGGAGTGAATCTGTAAAAGGGTTGTTGGCCTTCGCCTATTGAAGGAAGGCCTCTAGTTGACGTTGGTGACCTCGTCGGTGGAGGAAGCCAAAAGTGGAGTAGGTCAAGATTGACCGAACCACTCTAAATCTCAGTTTGTATTTTCTTTGAGCATTTTACCTTCACTGTAAACTTCTCAATAGCTTACTACCTTCTGCGATTTTACGAACGAGTTTCTAAGTTCAGAACTTTCTGAATCTGCGTTTAGACGTAAATCGGCTTTTTTCGTACGATCATCATATTTCAGTTTACGTTTACGTTTTGATTTCAATCATAACTGTTTACTGCCTTCTGCGATCTTACGAATAAGTTTCTAAGTTCAGAATTTTCTAAATCTGCGTTAGGACGTAAATCGGCTTTTATCGTACGAACGTTGCATTTCAGTTTGCGCTTGTATTCTGCTTTCTATCATAAACTGCAAACTACCTTCATAGATCTACTTTAATGTCATCTCGCTTAATCTCAAGTTAAAGTAATCTTAGAATCGGCTTTCACATCGAAATCGTTTTTATCGAACGAACGCAGCTTTCGTTTTAATCGCTGAAAAATTTCCGCTGCACTAATTCACCCCCCCCCCCCCCTCTTAGTGCTCTTGATCCTAACAGGTGCTAAAACCCTGGCCAGCGGTGGCACCGCCAGGGCCGACGGTGGCACCACCTAGGGAACAGCACCCCAGGATTCTTGTGTGGTGGTACCACCCAGGAATGACGGTGGTACCACCAGTACCTAGGAAACCTAGGATAAGACATAGTGAATTTAAAAACACATAAGCACAAAGAATTTAAAAAGGAAAAAACATTACAGAAATCTCTTGTAGAATCCTCCTCTAGTCTAAATGTTAGAATAGTTTGTGAGAGGAGTGAGTGCTTATAAGGGTCGTCTCCTAAACCCGGTAAAAAGAGAAGAGGGGTGTAAGAAGGAGGTTGATCTTTGCCTATTAAAGGAAGATTGATAGTGGATGCCGGTGGCCTCGACGGAAGAGGAATCGGTGAAGTGGATGTAGGTCACGACGACCGAACCACTCTAAAATCTGGTTTGCATTTTACTTTGAGCAATTTTTCTTTACTGCAAACCACTTTACCTCCTTACTTGCTTTACATTCAATACGCTCTTACTTTGCTTTCAAAGTTAAGCATTTCTGAAATCGATTTCATCGTACGAAGAGATTTTTTGAAACTGATTTGAAGACATATTTTACCGCTGCACTAATTCACACCCCCCCACCCCTCTTAGTGCCGACTCGTTCCTAACAAGGTCGATACTATATTGTTTATTAAATATTTTAAAAATAAATTTCTCATTGTTCTAATTTATATTGATGATATCATTTTCGGATCTTCAAATGAGTATTTATATGAATCTTTTACCAATAGTATGAGCCATGAATTCAAAATGAGTTTATGCGGGAATTAACTTTTTTCTTAGGTTTACAAATTAAACAACTTAGTGATGAATTTTTTTGTTAGTTAAATAAAATATGCTTTAGATCTATTAAAATGATTTAATATAGATAATGCTAAGGCTATTAATACACCAATAAGCACTTCTACAAAATTAGATATGGACATTAATGGAGAATATTTTGATCAAAAGACTTATAGGGGTATGATAGGTAGTTTATTATACCTCATAGTAACTAGACCCGATATCATGTTTAGTGTTGGACTATGTACTAGATTTCAATCTAATCCTAAGCAATCTCACTTAAAAGTTGTTAAAAGGATTTTTAGATATATAAAAGGAACTCCTAATCTAGGACTATGGTATCTAAATTCTAAAAACTTTGAGTTATTTGCTTATATCGATGTTGATTTTGCTAGTTATCGAATAGATAAAAAAAGTACATCAAAAACATGTCAACTCTTAGGTCATACACTTGTCTCTTGGTCTTTCAAGAAACAAAACTCGGTTGCATTATCTACAATTGAAGTTGCGTATATAACAGTAGGTGCATATTGTGCACAAGTTATATGGATGAAAAATAATTTAGAATATTATGAAATTCACTTAAAAAATATACCTATAAAATATGATAACATTAGTGTAATATTTTTAACAAAAAATCTCATTCAACACTCTAGAACTAAACATATTGATATTAAGCATCATTTTATTAGAGATCATATTAATAATCATGACATATCTTTAGAATTTATTAATACAAAGCATCAATTAGTAGATATTTTTACAAAACCATTGAACGAGGAATAATTTGATTTTATTAGAAGAGAATTAGGCATGTTAAACCTTCCAAATACATGAATTCCTTTATAAGCTTTTTGGATTTCTCAATTTTTTGTAACTTGAATTTTCCTTTTAAATTAAGATCATTTTCTATAAATCCTTCCTCTTGCTATTTACAAAAGAAAAGATTTGATTCATAGACTTTTGATATTCATAACTTGATTCCTTATTTTTCATGTGATGATCATGAGTCCCTCCTTCTATTTGCAAAGGAAGAACCTTGATTCATGGATCTTTGGATTAATGACTTGATCTTCTATGAAATAATCAATTCCTATGAATTCTTCTTCCTTCTATTTACAAGAAAAGGGATTTGATTCATAAATCTTTAGTATGCACATTTTGATTTTTTAATGAATCATTTCTCTTTGCAAAAGTAGAAGCTTGATTCAATGAAACTAATTTTTTTGTGAATTTGATTTTGTTCATGGATTTGACATGGTTCAAATCCTTTCATGGATTTTGTTCTTATAACTTGATTTTTCTTATGATAAATGAATTCCTCTCTTACTCTTCTTCCTATTCTTATGACAAAAGGAAGAAAGAAACTTACACCAAAAGGTACTTCACATCTAAAGCAATAAAGCTAGCTTGCCAATTTCAAGAAACAAAAGTAGTTATCATGTAAAGTTTTTGCTTAACTTCTCATTTCACAAATTTGTTAGCTTATTAGATAAATTGGTATAAAACTTACTTGAATAGTTTAAAATACTTGCATTGTTAAATGATTCTCCTTTTCGTTGATGACAAAGGGGGAGAAACGATGAATGTTTGGTATCATGAAATAATGAATGTATCATGCATGTTATGCCCAAAGTGATGTTGATTTATTTTTTATAT
The DNA here is from genome assembly GCF_036884655.1 of Musa acuminata AAA Group. Classification (NCBI taxonomy): domain Eukaryota; kingdom Viridiplantae; phylum Streptophyta; class Magnoliopsida; order Zingiberales; family Musaceae; genus Musa; species Musa acuminata. The sequence goes on from NC_088335.1 coordinate 23,107,824, forward strand.
CATACATGAAATGAGGATGAAATGTAATGTTTTGAAATTGTACATGTTTTAATTTAAAACTATAAATGATGCACAACATATAAAATTTTGATTTGATATATTGCATTCGATCGTAGAGATCAAAATTATTTCACTTAAATTCAAAGGTCATGATTCCTTTTGAATTCAAGTTTGCTTTATCTCAATATGGCATATAAATAGGGGGAGTTAAGGTTAACTCCGTTATCAATTGGTTATCATCATAAAAAAGAGAGAGATTATTGAATCTCAAATTTTGATGATGAAATCAATTAATAAATTATTGATCTAATCCATATGTTGAGAAGAGTGTTACAGGATTAACTACGATAATAAGGCATAAACAGATGTTGGGTCGGAGTCAAAGATCAGACGATACGTCGAAGATTCGAATGATGTGCCGAAAGCTCACCGAGAGTTTGTCAAGAGTTCGCCGAGAGTTCGTCAGGAGTTTGCTGAGAGTTCGTCGAGAGTTCATTGGGAGTTCACCGAGAGTTTGTCAGGAGTTCGCTGAGAGTTTGTTGGGAGTTCATTGAGAGTTCGTTAGGAGTTTGCTAAAAGTTCGTTGGGAGTTCGCCAAGAATTTGTCGGGAGTTCGCCAAAAGCTAATCGAGAGTTCATCGAAAGTTCGTCGAGACTTCGCCGAAATAACAATTGACATACCGGACAATGATTGCTTAGTTAATGCCTTAATTATCATAATTAGAACTTAGATTGAGTTAAGATTATGAGAAAATCCTACTAACTCAGTTAAGGGCCAACTAGGCCTAAAACAAGACTGAGTTAGGTCGGATGGAAGGCCCACTAGGCCACTTAGAACCTTATCAGGCGGTGGCACCACCTAGAGTGGGCGGTGGAACTATCGGAGGCTCAGCCTTCTAGGTGGTCTAGGCGATGGTACCATTGGCAATTAATGCTGCCAGGCAGTGGTACCGCCAGAGCTAGTCTCCGAGGCTCTATCAGGCGATAGTACCGCCAGACTATGCGGTAGTACCGCTAGTACACCGAAAACCCGGGATGAGACACTTTTTTGCTCCAATTTTGAAGTCATTGGGGCCTATAAATATGCTACTCTTTTCTACATAAGGAAGTAACAAAGTATGAACAAAATCTTGAAGTGTTGGGATGTGAAAGTATTGTAAAAGTGCTAAGTATCCTCCTCCTCCCTTTCTAAGTCTTGTGATCATTCAAGTGAGGTATGAGGTTTGTAAGGGTTGCCTCCTAAACCCAAAATAGAAGAAAGTGTTGTAAGAATGTGGTTGGTCTTCGTCTATTGAAGGAAGACCATTAGTGGACGCTGGTAACCTCAACAGAGGAGGAATCGGAAGTGGACATAGGTCACAACGACCGAACCACTATAAATTCAATGTGTTCTTTCCTTACTGCTTACTTTCATTACTTAGCTGCACTCTGTATTATTCATTTAATCGATACGATTTCTTCATTATGTTTTTATCAACTCGGAAAGATTTGGAATCACAACTGTAATTTTATCACTGTACTAATTCATCCCTCGTCTCACCCCCTCTTAGTACCATATTGAATCCTAAAAAAATCTTGTGTCCACCAACATTTTTTAGAACACTACGATAGTAGTAGAGCTTACGAGCTAGCTTCACAAATTTTAGAACAGTAAACATCAATGCAAGAGTAACAAGCATCCTAATATTCATACAAATGACCTGGGGACTAGAAATGTTGTTTGAGAAATGAAGACTAGCTAGATAGATGACAAAGAAGGAACCCCACACCATAGTTAAGAGGGGTGCTCTAGCGATAGTACGCTAGAACCCTAAAAGCCTCGTTGCTAGAACTCGATACCAAGCTTGATACTCCTTGTGGTAATCATAAACCCTAAACCCTTCGACATAGGAACTCAATGCAGTCAAGGAATAGGAAAAACACGAGAGGTGGAATGTCATTCACCACTGGTCGTGTCGATTGGTAAATGAAAACATTATACGGTGTATGGTAACAAAATCGGTTTAAGATAAATCGATTTTTTCTTCGGTTTAATTCTATGTGAACCCAACGAATTCTAGAAGGATAATATTATCTTTCTAAAAAGTAAGAAAATGGTAAGAAATTTCTAAATTAGGGGCACTCTGTAGGAAGTTTCCAAAATTATAGGTTTTTTTTTAGATTCACCCTTTATATAATTATAGATTATTTATATTAATATAAATAATACATTAATATTTTATTTGATATTATTTGTTTTGAACTGGTCCAAGTTTTAGGTTGATTGAATTAGTTCAATTGAATAGATTGATTCAATTGAATGAGTTTGAAGATGGAAGGAGACAAATAAATAAATAAATGGTAGTTGGAGGTAATTTTATCATTTAAAAATAAAAAGGCTATATGAGAAAGAAACTAATATGGATATGCTCTTAGGAAATAAAAACAACATTAGTTTTGTTTAGGAAAATCATCCAATTTATATATAGTTTTTTAATGGATTAAATGGGTAATTATGTGATTGACGCTTGTAAGGTTTTATATGTAGGTAGTAGCCAAGTTGCCTTTTTGAGTTGTCCAAGTCAGAATAGTTTGTATTGGGAAAGTTAAAATCAGAATATAGTTTATGTTGGGAAAATGAAATCAGACTATAGTTTGCGTTGGCCAAAATAAAATGACCAATGTTTTAATATTAATTTTTTAGCATGCAATTTTTGCATAGAATTAATAGAAAATATATACATGCTGTGAGCTTAGATTGAACACAACCTTCAGTTCTTTCAGTATGCCACTCTTCCAACTTAGCTATCCCCTCTACCTACCTTACCTTGAGGTGTTGTAAAGTAAACCAAGACAACTGCAAATCTGCATTGAGCTCGTTAATAATCTTTCTTTATAAGAAAATCCTTTGGTAAGATACATATTACACATATATACAGAGAAAAAGAACTGCTTATCCACCAACGGTGTCCTGGTCAAAATACTGCGGCTGGTGAAAGGTTGTAAACCACAACTGGTTACATCAAAAGGCCAAGTACGGACTAACTAATACAAGTACGATCAATATCATCATAATATCTGAATGCATCTGCTGCTCCGAAATTCTTCCTCTCCTCAGAGTAGCTGTTGTCAGAATCTTCACTGGTCGAGTCTTCATCAGGTTGTGTTGAGACATCATAAACACTTTTAGCTATGCAATTATCTGTTGCAAGTATACTGACTTGACCCAGTTGGGAGATCTCTACCACAACCTCGTCCTTGTCTTGTGGCAAAGGCTGCTCCCAAGGTTCTCCATCAATTCTCATGTATGCATGATCACCAGCACCCTTGCGAAACTTGAACTGAATACCACGAGCCTAGACGTAGAAAGAGTACATTATTAATGTAGATCACAAGAAAAATATTGAAGTGATCATCGTATATGGCATGCTGATATTATCCTCAGGCATGATGTTGATTTGATGAAAAGCAGTTCTGATATAAGCTGTTGTGAACCAGATACCTGTGCAAGACGAGTCCCGTGCCCTCCAGGAGCAAGCAGAAGAAGTCCATGCCAACCATCCTTGAAACCCACTACCTCTAATAGGCCGTCGTCAACAAATGGTGGAGTCAAATCCCGCTGTAGGATATGATAATTTAGAACTAAAAAGAAATGTTCCAAACATTCTTTCCCCAATTGAAAAATCAATGTATAACACTTTACAAGAGGAAAAACCGACGTCTCGCTGTTTCTTCTTATCTGGTGTTCCCCAAGGATTCAATCCACCAGAAAAGCTGGGCAAGTTCAGACAAACAATCGACCTGATGCTGCATATTGAACTGTAATTAGAAGTGACCCACCAATATCCTTCAGAATTCAAATGGAAAAACTTTCTAGGAGAGGTGAGTCAACCCTGAATATTTCAAGGTAAAAATTCGTCTCACAAACCTGATATGTGGGTCTCAACCCAGGAAATTTCAGAAGCAATTCTCCTCTCCTAAATGGTTATGTATTCATCACCAAGAAATACATTTATCATTGTGTAGAGAAATTTATTTACAGTTACACCGTGTGTGATTAATAGCAGAAATGCTCAAGTTGTTTGCCATCAGAGTACTCATCGAAGCATCTTCTAGAAAGACCACTTTACATGACAGTTTTTGAAATGATTGTCATCAAAATTTATGTACTCAATATTTGAAACTTCATAGTCTAATGTCAGTTCTATTTTCAAAGAATCACACACAAGGTAAATGGAAACAAATTATAAAATTACCTGGGCAGCCAACAACTGAAATGAATGATTTCATGAGAAGAACTAAAGATGCAAAGAGGTGGACACTAAAGATCAAAATACAAGCATGTCAATGAAGATTCTTGTTAGGCCCAATTAAGAGACTAGACAAGATGCATGAGGGTAAAGAAATGTAGCAGACCTAATAGATGCAGGTCAGACAGAAGGATTGAGGGAAATAATGGAGGCAAATGTAACCAAATTTCTTTAAATTCAAAAGTGCCCAGACTTCTAAAACCACTTTCATGTTCCATTACCAGATACTTTAGTCAACTAATTGTAAGTCCATCACTTATCAGAATTCAAGAGTCTAATTTTAGTTTATCTATGATTTGGAAAAACATTGGAAGAAAAACTATTTGTTTTTGAACACATGATGAATTTAGTAATGAGATTGTTAGAACCCTTGCAGATTCTAAAATTGGGGTTGATCTCTTTAGGGGATCGGCCTCCTTGGAACTCTATAGGGGTTCCTCCCTCCAAGTTGCTGCTCAAAGACTGCAGAAAAAATTCATCTATTGCTTATGAAAAGAGGTGGAATACATGACTATTTATAGGGCTTCTAAACCCTAACTCCTAATAGGACTCTTACTTAAGACTCCTACTTCTAACCAACTCCTAATAGGACTCCTACTCAAGACTCCTACTTCTAACCAACTCCTAATAGGACTCCTACTCAAGACTCCTATTCCTTTACAACTCCTTATTCTTCTCTAAGAAATAACCTCCTAACCCTAGCCGGCCACTTCACCTCTTTAATAGGGGTCGGCTTAGGTAGGTTTTACATGAATGTCCCTCTCAATTAGGACTCTCCTAGCTAGAGTCCTAACAAACCCGCCCTCTTCAAATCAGCCTTGTCCTCAAGGCTGACGATTCATGAATTTTGGGAATTTGATCTTCAAATCATCATAGTTCTCCCAAGTGGCATCTTCTGTTAGTAGGTTTGCCCACTGTATTAGCAATTCAGTAGTGGATTGTCGTCGTCGAGTCACGATCCGTCGATCGATAATGGCACTTGGCTGAGTCTGAAGTTCTCCTTGGGTAGTCATATTTGGTGGGTGGCTTTGGGTTGTCTCCAAGCACCTATTTACAACTTCCGTCTGGCCGTCGGTTTGTGGGTGATATGCCATACTCCTTTTCAATTTAGTACCCTGCATATGGAATAACTTTGTCCAAAATCTACTCGTGAAAATGAAAGTAGAATTTATCATAAGCACAATGCGTCCCTTATAGTGTAATTCTTTTGAGTCCCAATTGTAATGAGCCATGGGGCTTGGTGCTTCCTCCAATTTTTTTATAATCTTACTAGTCTCTGAATTTTCCTACCATTCCATCGGAAGTGAAACGGCCGAAACTTCAACTTGCTCGGGTAGCTGCGAAAGCGCATCTGCAAGAACATTCTCTTTCCCCTTTTTGTAAGTTATTTCATAATCAAATCCAAGAAGTTTTGTTACTCATTTTTGCTACTCAGGGGATGATATCTTTCGCTCCAAAAAGTACTTGAGGCTTTTATGGTCGGTTTTAATTTGAAATCATCGGCCAATCAAGTAGGGTCTCCACCTCGTTGCTGCACGCACAATGGCGAGCATCTCCTTATCATATGTTAACATGTTTTGATCGGGGGGAGACAATGTCTTGCTAATGTATATGAGTGGTCGACCATCTTGCATGAGAACGTCTCCCATTCTGTCTCCAGATGCATCGACCTTAATGATGAAGGGTCGGTTGAAATCTGGTAGCGCTAGCACCGGCGTCGTCGTTATGGCTGCCTTAAGTTTGTCAAAGGCAATGAAGGCTCTGTCCGACCATTGGGAGATATCTTTTTCTAGTAAGGAAGTAAGTAGTGCACTTATCTTTCCATAGTTTTTCACGAACTTACGGTAGTAGCCTGTTAAACCCAGAAAGCCATGTAGCAATTTTATGTTCCTCGGGGTAGGCCAGTTTTGCATTGCTTCAATTTTGAAGGGGTCCACCGTCACACCTTCCTCTGATATGATATGCCCAAGATATTTCACCTTTTGTTGAAGAAAGTAAAAATTCGTAGTGGCCGTTGTGTTCGAAAGGCGGTTTTCGGTATGACTTCTTCATACATTCGTATTTGATAATACCCGGATTGAAGGTCCAGCTTTGTGAAGATTTGTGCTCCCTTTCATCTAGCAATTCATCTACTACTAGAATAGGGTATTTATCCTTGATGGTTATGCCATTGAGAGCTCGGTAATCAACGCATATTCGCCATGTTCCGTCCTTCTTGCGTACAAGTAGCACCGGTGAAGAGTAGAGGTTGCAACTTGGCCGAATAACTCCTGTTTCCAGCATCTCTTTTACAATCCTTTCTATTTCATCCTTCTGGAGATGTGGATACCGATATGGCTGAGTATTTGCTGGAGATTTGACTGGAAAAATCATTATACAATGATCATGCCGACGAGTAAGAGGTAGGTTGTGCGGCTCATCAAATATATCTGAAAATTCAGCAAGCAAAGGAAATAGGTTTGGATCTTCAAATTCTATTGGCTCTCCTTTAATTTGCTGCTCAAGTTGTACCAAAAAGCCCTTACATGCTTTATGCAAAACCTTCTCCATTTGTTGTGCGCAAATCATCGTTACGTCGCCCTCACGTTTCCCGTGCAGTATCACTTGTTTCTCCTTACTGTAAAATTTTATAATTAGTTGCATAAAATTCCAAGAAATATCACCTAATGTCATCAACCATTTAATTCTGATTATGGCCTCATGATCATCAAGAGGGAGGAGAAAGAAATCTGCAATTATCTCTTGGTCCTGCAGCAACAGTTTCACCTGCGGGCACCTATGATCACACTTCAAAATCCGTCCGTTGGCGACCTTAACGACAAACCTGCTGCAATTCTCAATAGGTAATTTCATATGGACAGCAACCTTACTGTTTAGGAAGTTATTAGTGTTGCCCGTGTTGATGAGAACAGTGATCGGTTGTTGTTTGAGAAGGCCTCCAACTTTCATCATTTGCGGGTTTGAGTAGCCGGCTAGTGTATGTACCGTAACTTCGGTCGATTGTGGCTCTTCTTCTACATCTTCTTCTTCATATTCAAGGCTCTTTTCTGGATATTCAATGACCTCTTCTTCTATTGGTTCAATCATAAGAAGTCTCCTTTTACTACAACGATGCTCACGGCTCCACGGCTCGTCACAATGCCAACATAACCCCTTCGCATATCGCTCCCGAAGCTCTTCTCTTGTTAACCTCTTTGGTGTAGGGACTTGGTCGACAGTAGGGGGGGCTGAGGGCTTCAATATTACTGGTTGAGGAGCGACCCTAGTCCTCCGAGCTTCATGATTCAATTGCTCCTCTTGATGTCGTGCGAAAGAGATGGCTGCCATAAGCGTATATGGTTGTCGCGCTTTAACTTCTCCTCGGATCTCCGGCTTCAAGCCCTCGATGAAGGTCCTCAATAGTTGTTTTTGAGACCAATCATGAGTTTGATTAGATAACCTTTCAAACCTGGTTTGGTACTCCTGAATGGTAGAGGTTTGTCGGATCTTTGCTAGTTGTCCGTCAATATTCTCGTAATCGGTTGATTTGAAGCGGATCAGCAGTCCTTCTTTGAATTGTCGCCATGAAAGGACTCCATAAGTATGTTCAAACCAGTCAAACCAGTATAGCATCCCCTTCAAGATGTATAGCTACAATTTTCACCAAAGATGCATCCGCGGTTTTATAGTACTGAAAATATCGCTCCGCGCACGAGATCCAACCAATCGGGTCTCCTTCTTCCCATCTAGGGAAATCTACTCTCATGCATGGATAGTTGGGGTTGGTCATAGAGCTTCCCCTCTCTTGGAAGTCATATCTTTGGGCTTGGTGTGATTGGGCAAAGCTCTCTTCTTGATGTGATTTCTTCGGGCTTAGTGGTCGGCCCAATCTGAGTTCGGTAAAGAGCGTCCGAATCTTATCCTCCATTCGCGCCTCCAAAGCTTCGAATTTAGCATTGATTGCCTCCTTAGATGCCATAGTATATGCCTCCAAATCTATGATGTTAAAATCTCTCTTTTGTTGTTAGGTTAAAGGCATGTATAGGTTGAGAGAAGTGATGGTCGAAAGGGTTGGTGGATCGGTGGATGTAGGCTACGATTTAGACTTGTTTTGTGGCAGTTTTGGGTGCAGTTTGAGGGTGTGGTTTAGCGGAGTTTTAGGGCTGTTAATGAAAGTTTTGGATCTGTGGTAGATGGCAGCAAAGGTTTGATAGAAATCAGTGGAAGTTGCAGCAAGTATGTGCTGTCTTGTAAGAGTAGAATTGTCGTCGAAGAAACAATGGTTTCTCGATGTAATTTCTACCAAAAACTTAAGAGAATTGAGGAGAGAATTGATAGCAAAATCACAGATTATATAACAGCAAGGATGTCTAATTTAATCAAGAGAATTTCGGCAGTATAACAGCAAGAAAATTGGTGCAAGTTGCGATAGCAGAATTGTCGTCGAAAAATTTCAGCGGGTTATGATGAAAATTTGCAGCAACACAAAATCATTTTTAGAGATGAATTCCTTAATATATCAATCTTAGATGGAAGCCAAGATGATCTATGAAGTGTATAAGAAATTTCATTCAAAAAAAGATTGCAAATAGATGGGTTAAGACAATAATATGCCGCTGAAATTTTCTGCAGCACAGATTTTTAAGTATAGCAGATTGGACGTAAAAGATCAGTGGTTTATATTGAGAATTTTTTGATGAAACCAAAGGGAAATCCACTGTTAGGAAGTGTCAAAGCTATCATAAAAATTTCGTAGAGATTTGGATAGAAACAATATAGTATCAAGATCAAACAAATAGTGCTATGCGGTTGAAATTTTACAGTGCAGATTTTCAAGTATAGCAGATTAGACGTAAAAGATCAATGGTTTATATTGAGAATTTTTTGAAAAAACCAAAGGAAAATCTGCTGTTAGAAAGTGTCAAAGATGTCATAAAAATTTCATAGAAATTTGGATAAAAAAAGCACAGTAGCAAGATCAAACAGATGGTGCTATGCGGCTGGAATTCTACAATATATCTTTCGTCGTAGAGATGAAAACTTTGTGACGAAAGGTTTATGCAGCAATATAGGAACAGTTTTTTTTTTTGGATTTTCGAATAAGGATAACTAAATTGCAGCAGCAGTAAGGTAGGAAACCAGAACCTGTTACAATTCACGAGGAGATCAAAGGATGATCTGCAGTGGTGGAGATGACGGTAGAATTTGGCGACGATCTTTTAAGCAATTGTGGGAATTGCTTTGGGCGGTTGTGGAGGGTTGATGGATGGCAGTGGAAGGGCAGCGAGATGCCAAGAACGCTGCTCTGATACCAGGTGTTAGAACCCTTGCAGATTCTAAACTTGGGGTTGATCTTTTTAGGGGATCGGCCTCCTTGGAACTCTATAGGGGTTCCTCCCTCTAAGTTGCTACTCAAAGGCTGCAGAAAAGATTCATCTATTGCTTATGAAAAGAGGTGGAATACATGATTATTTATAGGGCTTCTAAACCCTAACTCCTAATAGGACTCTTACTTAAGACTCCTACTTCTAACCAACTCCTAATAGGACTCCTACTCAAGACTCCTACTTCTAACCAACTCCTAATAGGACTCCTACTCAAGACTCCTATTCCTTTACAACTCCTTATTCTTCTCTAAGAAATAACCTCCTAACCCTAGCCGGCCACTTCACCTCTTTAATAGGGGTCGGCTTAGGTAGGTTTTACATGAATGTCCCTCTCAATTAGGACTCTCCTAGTTAGAGTCCTAACAGAGATGAAGCTGAACACAGTTTTATATATATATATATAAAAGAGAGAGAGAGAGAGAGAGAGAGAAGGTGCTTCATGAATTAAGTCACATCTTAGTATTGAGGAAAAAAAAGGAAGAAAAGAACCTTATCTTGTGCTTGTTGGACTAAATACAAATGTTAAATATGGGAGGCAATTGAAAAACAGAAGGCCTGAAGAAACAAAAATCATGATAAATAAATAACAGACTCCTGAATTGTATAACTCGATCTTTGATAATTGGAAAAAAAACATAAAAGGACTAAGCCATTAAAGGATCACAAACAATCATGCAGACTGCAGAGTAATATAAAACAATTTAATCATAGCCAAGCATCCCAATATCAGAAAAATAAGAAATGCTCTACTACCATGACTAAATAGATAGATATTTTAAGTCATTCATTTAGTCATTGGTAGGGAGTAATGTACTGCTGCACTCAATGAAGGCAATTGCAATGCTTCAATTGAAAAGCAGCTAAAATTTCACCTGTTAGGAATATGAAGCTTTTCCCAATGGCCAGTCTTTTTCATGATCTTGACCTTTGCAAGACAAGCTATGTTCCTGTATTTGAACAAAAAATATTCTAAGAAACTATGTCCAACAGAAAATAACACACGCTAATCATAGTTAATCCAATTTCTCAGGAAAAAGAACACACATTTTTAATGAACAATCACAATTCAGCCAATAAAACGAAGCCTTTAAGTAAACGTTTCTCATTAATCTTGTGCATCTTACTCATTAACACCAAACAACAGTCTAGATTTGGTTGATGAGGTTGTTTGTGAAATTATATTATACATGTCACAGCCCCAGTGACCTACTAACCCTTCTTTTTCCTTTAAAAAACAGAAATACTTCCCATTCATTTCATTATATTGGAAAAAAGTAACAAAATTTTAAAACAAAATACCAAATAACGAATGCAAAGAGCTGAGACAAAAGAGGGGCAGTTAAGAAAGAAATGAAACCAAGTTATTAGTAGATCATGCATTTCTCAGTTCATGCTATAGGTTACCAAGATATCCTAATCTCACCCTTCCAATTCAAGGTCTCCTTTAGAGTTTGAATGGAGATCAATTGGACCAACCTGACCTTACACCATATTAGACTGCATTAGGAAACGTGTATCATTCCCCAAGTAGAGTTCCATAGAGTTGCTCTCATACCATATGTCATAATTTGAGTAACCTACTAATCCAACAAGATATAGAGTGGATGTAGCCATAAATACAAGTTAATATTGATAGCAGGGACTGTTCATAAATATGATATCATGCTTTTCTTAGTAACCAAGTATGGAACTAGTTGAATGTGATATTTGACATATATTAGGATCCAAGGAAAACATGATCTATCAATAATTCCAGCGCGGCATGGTTAGGCCTGCCCTGATTAGGTTATTAAGCTAGGTCTGCAAGTGGCTTACATGTGCAATAACATCCTGAGGTAGTTCACCTCATTCTACCAACACAATATAACATCACATTAATCCTACATATAGATTTAAGAAGAATATTAAGCTATCTGTCATGGACTAACAAGGATGCTAGAGATTTGACTGGAAAATTATATCACAGCAGTTCCATATCAAAGAACAAAAAAAGCATGAAAAAGCAAGTGAATATCTGAGTCAAGATGATATCATTAATGCTGTAAAGAGGTCTTCACCTCCTTTATAATAGTAACTTTTAGCTTTTGCTTTTCCGAAAACCATAATGCACCAATGTGTAGACCTCATCCTTTCGTATCTGTCATGCCAATTTCTCTCACCTTATTCAACCCCTTTGTTGAATGAACTGATAGTCATCTTCAACATGTTTCCGTCCTTCATTGGAAATCCAAATTACACAAGTGTCACTTGCCTTGTCACAATATTCATTTGGTCTAACAAACACTCATTTCTTTCAGTGGTACTATATCATGTCAAGTCAACTAAGTTAAAATGGCTGCCACTTCCATATAAAAAGCTTCTACAATGGATTGACATTTAGTTACTGGTTTTTGTAATGTGTCAGTCACTTGAACAAATTATATAGAGCAACATTCTAAGACTTCTATATGATCTAAAACAAGTGGAAATTCTGCATATTGTGCACATGATCAAGATGGCGTGCCTAATGTTAATCCAGTATTGAAAGTTGGAACTATAGAAGACTTTTGGCCAAAGATTTAAGTCTTGATCTGTACTGATTCTGGTAACTCAGTGGACTACCGTATGTTGGCAGTATACATCACCTACATAGCTCAGTATCATTGAATAAAATAATAAAAAAATAAATGGCATTATACTGATATGATCAATATGTTTCAAAACTAATCCTTGGCCAGACCAGTAAATACTAATTCATACCAATCAATACAGTTGATATTCGAAGACTTGCTTTAGGTTTTATAATGTATCTTGACTAGTACAATAGATTTTATGTATGATTATAATGTATAGCCAGCCACAAACTAAAAAGAACTTGTCCAGATTGTGCAATTCAATATGTATGGTTATATAAATCATTTTCCCAGACAAAGAAGCATAAATCTTCACATTATTAAACTTTTACCATGTGTATCGCTAAGTTTACTATAACAGATAGCATAAGAGAATGGTTATGATCATTACAACAACTGTTATTCAAGCTATCAAAATCTAGGGAATCTGTTAAAAGATTGCCACAAAGTTACCTTGAAGTAGGCTGAAAAAGAGATGTACAAAACCATCCCTGGGTACATCCAAGCTTTAAATAGGTTCTCTGGAACACCAATGCAATGGTGAAACTTTAGTAAGGTATTTGAGGACAGAAACAAAGATGATAAGCTTAATATACATGGGGCATCCTTTGCAGGAACATGTGCTTTTGTTAATTACATCCATCAAAGTTGGGTGCACTGGAACCAATGTGACCAACAACAATTACTTCCATTTTTAGATTTACAATCAATCAGTGCAAACAGTAAACACAGATGAAGGATAGGAATGGTGATATGAGCAGCAATAATCGACGAGCACCTGATTAGCTAACTGGTTCTTAAACTTTTCAGGATGCTTCTTCCTCTTATGGTGAAATGCATATGATACTTGGGCATCCATTCCTGTAAAACATGCATTTGACATAACCAATGGCACATAAGTACAGACTTATGAAACCAGAAAATTACCAGCCAAAATGTTCAAGTTAATTTTCCACTTAAAATTGAAGGAAAACTTGACAACCAACAAGACTATATATACCAAACTGTACCAAGTACCAGCCTGCCAGCAAGCTAATTGGTATGGGGTATCAATATGATATCATATACCTCAGTATACCACACACATGTTTAGAATGTCAGTCTATGTCACTAAAGCAGCTACACTGTGCACAAGTTGATACAAACTGGTATTCAAAATTCATGACTATTGCAATAGCAGCAAAGAAAACATTCGAAGAAACAGCCCAGCATGTTCCATAATACAAGTTTCCATCTCAAGTTTAGAAAGAATTTTTCACAAATAAAAGGAAAGTAGCCTACTAAAAGGATCATACAGACAAACAACACTTGTACAAGTTCTTGTTTTCTGCATACAAATGATTTATCTAAGTACATTTATTCAGTTTTGTACTAAGAAATCTCATCCTAACAATGTTAATTCATCAATAGTTAAATTACATAGCTTGCATGCAAAAGTTACATCCCCATGCATATGGGAATTTAACATAAACTTTCTTTGAATGAAAATAACATGAAATAAATTTCCTAAAATTCCCATCCATGCTAAAATGTAAAGATATGGTTACAATCATGTACTACGAGGATCTAGACAAGAATACCAGGCTTTTGGCATATATGACCAATATATCAAGCATAGTGATATGAATAAATCAATCAATACAAAAGTAGAATAATGAAAAGAAACTGTTATAATGTCACCATAACTATTTGTTCAATTTAAATTTTCATGTATATGATTTAGTAGCATATCTATGATACATTAGTTGAGCCCTTAACATTCCTTTAACAAATGCAATTTTCTTTGAAGTCCTCAAACAAAATTACAGTCAGAAATAATCTGCAATTTAATCTTTAGGAATTCAGGAACTCTTACCAATACTGAAGTAGTTCCAAAATCCCCCACGAAATGTTTGATGCCGTTCCTGGAAGATTGATATGGACAAGTTATGCATGCATATAGTAGTAGTTAAGTAGCATATGTCATTTCTGGGAACATGATATTCAGGACTGCCAGTTATAAATATAAATGCTGCCGAATGATTTGAATAATCTTGGAATTCCGTTTATTCTGAACTATTTTAGGCAGCTCAAAGAGAACCTTAGTCCATAATCAAGATAAGTAATTGACCTTCTGAGTTCTGATCAGAAGGAAAAATATTATTTCTTAGAAATATATGTTGCTTAAGCAAAATGTCTCTTGATCTCCTATTTGTAGTATCACATCAGTACAAACTTCAACTACTTCTACACTCATGTTGATATACCACCTAGATGTAATGTGAATTTTTGTATCGGCTTTTCATGCCTTGTAAGCCTTAACAGTCCCTCCACTGAAGCGAAGAAAATAGATGACAGATAAAAGGATATATCTGGACTAATAAAGTACATCTGTGAGTCAATTGAGAACAAGCAGATTTGTCCATGGAAATGGTTGGTCTGGAACTCAGTTTCTACCAGTTTTTCCAGTGCTGACTTAAACTGAAAAGTTTTGAGCAAAACCACTGTTTCTCATGTGACAAAAGAGTGATTTGGCCAACTAGAGTAAAAATGGAGTTCTAAAGCCGAGTTTTCAACCCTGTGGCACCAAAAATTCTGCATTATTTTAAGTTGATATGAGGGTGATGATTTAAACACCAAAATAAGATATTTGGAGGGCTGCAGCTAATCTAAGGAACTCAAATATCATCTTTATTATTCTCATGCTCTGGAAAAACATTTTAGTTTTGGTAAATTTGTCCAACCTTTCTTACTATTCTTTCGTGAATGAGGTGATTCCTTCTTATACCTAGATAAAATTTATCTCTCACATCAAATCTACAAAAACAAAAAAAGCAGATATTACTGAAAATGTACAAAGAATGGAGGAAAACATCACCTTAGCATGAGCTTTATACTCTATGATTGAAGCTAACATTGTTTTTAATTGAATTTGCAATGATAATCTATGTTTATGGCTTTAGCTTTTACAAAAGTTTCAAACCTTTATCACTAGTTTTGATGTTTATCTTTACTGTATATAATGAATAAGTGATACCAGTGATTTAAAAAGCGCTAGGCGTCAAAAGGCGCCAAAGTCCAAAAACGCACGAGGCGCTAGGCGCTCGCCCAGGCGCTCGCCCGAGCGAAGCGAGGCGCTAAAATATAAAAATATATAATATAATTAATAAATATAATTATTTAAAATTTTAAATAAAAATATGCTATTAAATTAAGAAAATCTAAGATACAAAATCACAATGTCACATTAACAAAAAGTTTCAAAATTCAAAACAATAAAATTTTACATCAAAATAAAAATTAACAACATTAAAATCAAAATAATATATTATTAATCTATTAACAGTATTGAAAATTAATCATTTCAAAATTCAAATAAACTTAATATTAAGAGTATACTGTATACTGAGCCTGACGGAGAAACGAGGAAGCAGTGGCGAGCGGTAGCGGGAAAGGGAAAGGGAGCGGGAGGCGCGAGCAGCGGGAGGGCTCGCGGGAGTCGCGAGCAGCGGGAAGGCTCGCAGGAGGGCTCGCGGGAGGCGCGAGCAACGGGAGGGCTCGCGGGAGGCGCGAGCAGCGGGAGGGCTCGCGGGAGTCGCGAGCAGTGGGAAGGCTCGCGGGAGGCGCGAGCAGCTGGAGGGCTCGCTGGAGGCGCGAGCAGCGGGAGGCGCGAGCAGCGACAGCGACGAGCAGCAGCAGCGGGAGCAGGAGCGACGAGCAACGAGATCGGGAGCGACATCGGCAACAGGTTAGGGTTGGGTAAGGGTTAGGGTTGGGTAAGGGTTATATCGATTTAGTTGGTTCGATTGAACCAACTAACAACCGAACCAGGATCGAACCGGACATAAAATCCTGGTTCAGTCACTTGGTTTACCCAAGCACTCGCCCGAAGCACCCAGCGCCTGGGCTCGGGCGAGCGCCTAGGCAGCACCTGTTTGAAGCACACCGCCTGGGACATTAGCGAGGCGCTCGAGCCTCGCCTCGCCTCGCCCGAGCGCCTAGGCGAGCGCTCGAGCACCTCTTTCAATCACTGAGTGATGATATATAGCCCATGAAAAGCATGGAACACCATTCATTTACCGAGACTTCGTTTTTGGGCTTTAGTTGCTTCTTTTCATCTCTCATGGGCAAAAAACATATTTGAGGTTATGTGAATAGAAATGTCAGGTCTACACTTCATAATGAGAGAACTTAATATTTAGCTCAATTGGCTTATAAGTGACAAAAGTTATGAAAATAGAGACAGATAGAATAGACATCATCATTTAATCGATCCTGCAATAATGATCTCTTTGTAGCTTCATCAAGTCCAGTAATGCAAGCTCATGAATCAGAGTTCCTTGTTTGATTGCCCAGTGATTTGTTTAACATTTTGATCGAATTGGGTTGTATTCAGAAAAGTCAAAAATAGAGAAAAGTGAGAAGCTTGACTTGGATTTGTGGAACTTTACTACTGTTGGAAATTTTAGAGAAGTGGGATGGGAAGGTGGTGAAGGCAAAGATTCACATGCTAGTGGAGAGGAAGGAGATGTTGACAAGGCCATGAATTAAGAAATGCAAAGCCGGTGCAATTGGTTGGTGGATGGCAGCATAGAGCTGGTTATGGTGGAGGCAGCAAAAAAGGCATTGGCGGAACAACTATGGTTGGTAGTAAGAAAGAGGGAAGAGAAAATGAAACAATGACATGGAGAAGAATTCCTTATAAGATAAGAGTTGAGTACTAGCATCGAATTGACATGGACTTAGCTAAAATTGTGAAGTCGTGAGGCACCTTTATGATATCCGTCTATAAAAGGTCAGCCTAAGTGTAACCTCGCATAGGTCTTAAGAGACCTGTAAATAATATACAAGTTGGTTAGTTTCAAAGACGAGGTCACAACGTCTCGCTCAAAAACACAGCACTCAAGCAATTCAACAAACACTTGAAATGCAAGGTGAAAACAAAGACTTTGGAAGAGAAAAAGACAGCCACAAGCCCACAAATGACCGCTCACCCAGGTATTGAGGTGTTGGGCAAGTCTATGCACACTTTGCATATAAACTTGTGAATCTAAATAAGGCTCGATACTACTCTAAAGCCCCATCCAGCTCAGTACCACTCAGGGTTCCAACAACTAAGATGGCTGACATTTTACACCGGATAGTAGGCTTGAGAAATCATGTCCGGACATATGAAAACAAGACAGTTTTGGCCCAGTTTTCCCATGTTCGATAAGTGGTCACTGTGCAACCTTGCAAACTACCTAGGCTTACAAAAACCAAAGAGAAACACACAGAATCTAAGTAAAACATATTGTCAAACAATTGTACAAGCAAACATAAGCGATGAATGGTATGTTGACAAAGGTATTGCAAGCATGCGATGGCCATCTGTGACATTCTCCCCCACTTAATCTATCAACGAAGGCTAGTAGGCTTTGACGATTTTTTCTTCATGTCGCAACGTATCTTCTAGCTCCCAACTGGCTTTTGAGAATCTTTCACCACTTCATTAAATACTCGATCTGCTTCACTACAGTGCTGTATCTTGAGACCTGCTAAAATGGTTTCAACTCACTTTTCATAAGACACTTAGGTGGAGGGTAGTCAAATTTAACATTTCTAAAAGCATCTTACGGATTTGAATAGTAGGCTTTTAAAATACACGCATGGAATACATTGTGAATTTTGAACCATGTCGAAAGCTGCAACTTGTCGAGTACTACTACACAATCCGGTTTGACGAAGTTGTTTGAACTTCCGATGGGCGACGAACTTAATATCCTTAGACAAGAACTGAGTTCAAAACTCACGCTTCAAGTCCTCCCATGTGTCCACCCGACATTGCCCGTATTGGATTTCTTCCCATTGGGTGTGCCACCAGATTTTGACATCCGCATTCAAATATATGGTCGTGATCAACACGTTGGTCTCTTCAAAATCAAGCCTCGTTGCCCGAAAGTACTACTCCATGTCGAATAAAACTTTTTGAGTTCCTTTGCATCCCTAGCACCCCATAGCAGTGCAGCTCGGATGCCTTCAAATTTTGTGATGAAGCAACATAGGTATTGCCCCCGCCCACAAGTAAAGCTCTCTTGAACCCTATAATTATTGCAGTGAGATCAGCCACTACTTATTGTAGATGCTGCATTGATTCCTTGGTGTGAATAATAAGTCAATCGACTTGGGACTCCATCATGTCAACTCGAGATTCCACCTCTTGCAAGTCTTCTATCCTAAAAAGTCATCACTAGCCTTGGTAGACTTCCTCTAAGCTTGTTTCAACGACATAGAGGCAAGTTTCCTCATTGCAAACATTTTCTTCTTCTTTTTTTGCTTTCCCATAATCAGCATTTCGGATTGCATTTCCTCCACTCATGGAGAATTGCCAACTTCTTACTCACCATTCTGACTATGACACTCCTCTTGAGCAGCTCTAGCAGCTTGAGAATGAGTTTGCACTTGCGACCCTATTGAGACCACTTGAGACAGCTACCTCCTTAAAGCACTCTTGCTTGATTCGCCACCCAAAAGCATTCTAGGGGCTAAAATAGTTGATGTTTTGTACCACACTATAGGCTTAAGAAATCAAGCCACAACATGAAAAAAGGGGAAGTTTTAGCCTAGTTTTCACTTGTTCCGGGAGCAATTGGTGTGCAACCTTACGATCTGTCTAGGCTTACAAAAACAAGGAAAAACACAAAAACTAAGCAAACCACAATGATAAACAATAGCACAAGCAAACATAAGTAACGTTAATCAAGGTGTTGTGGGCGCGCGATGATCATCAATAATAGAGTGGTAGACTTATCATTCTGTACAGCTCTATCTCAGTAACAATAAGCGAACAACCCGGTATGCCTAATAACATTAGCCCACTAGATGGCACGCTCAATGTTGAACCAGATAAAGCAAAATTGCTCGGCCCACAAACACTTATGAAGCCAATATATATTTTTGTCTAAAAGTTATATAATTGTGATCTCATAATCAAGGATCTAAATCTCGAACCAATACCAAGTTGGTAATGGGTCAAACTAGTACAGTGCCAATAAACTAGAGGGTATATCGGCTTGTACCCTCTAGTAACAAAGAAAAAGAATAACAGTATATAAATATCAATCAGTAGTGACATAGATGGTATGTTATCAAACCATGGTCGAATTGATAATTATTGATCAATGTGTAACTTCACATCGTCAATGTTGATCACAAGCCCGGATGGAAAAGGCAAAGGGTTGCTTTAGGTCATTGACAACCAACATAAAACTACATCAGATCTCATGAACATGGATGTTATCCAATTTCAATATATGGCTACGTCGTCACTAAAAACCGACATAAGACACCCCTGCCATCTAGGTATCTTGAATCGCAAACAGTAAGCTAGGAGGTTGCTCAAAAATGGCTTATCACATCGGCACCCGAATGTGGTGCAAAGTAGGCAAGGGTTCTCATTGTTTTGGACCAATGCGAGTAAAGAAGTTAATCCAAGAATAGAGAATTAGGTCAATAACTTTGAATATAGGAACAATTTCAGAAATGGGAGTCGAATTGATAGGCATTGATCAGTAGAAGAATAAACATTATTTTCTTACAAAAGATCAAGTAGGTTGGAGAAAATTCTAGAGATATTGGTAGTATTTGATTTAAAATTTGGTATACCAAAATAGTTAAATATGGAAATGTTGTACGAATTGTTGATCTGAAGAACATTATTGTTGATGTGAAAAGATTTGAAGATTTTAAAAATTAAAACTTGTCTTGGGAGAAAAGTTTTTGAATGTTATAAGTGCTTAACCCGATCAAGTTGGACCAACTGATTAAACTAAAAAAGAATGTAAAGAAAACTTATGGTGAATTTAAAGGGATGAAGGGGTGGTATGATTTTAGAATTTGTTACTTCATAAAATCTCATAATTATAAATATTCACTTTAAGAAGAGAGATGAATATTTGATTACTTATAATAGTTGTCATAACCAAGGTTCGCCGAACCGTACCGTACCAGCGTTTCGACGCCGGCTTGGTACGGTATGGTACGGCGTACCGAGCGGTATACCGAGGTGTACCGCTCGGTACACTTAATTTCACCGATTTATCCCTCCGAAAATACCTGAAAATTAAAAAAAAAGTTAGGATAGAGTTTTCAAGTTACAAATAAATATAGTAATAGTATAAGTTTAACAAAATCAATGTAAATTAGATAAAAATAGCATCATATATCTTTTTCGGGCTTTGAGGTAGTCTTGTTCGAGGTTCGTATTTCAGCTCGTTATAGATTGAAATATCTATAGAAAAATCAGTTGAATTGTTAGACTACTTTGTTACAATATAAACTCTAAAATTCAAATGAATTAAATAATCATATATCTAGATATACCTGATTGTTAATTCTACCACCAAAACGAACGACGAGCCTCCACGGGTGGTGGATCGGGGTCCTCGATCCGATACATATCAATATGATACGTTTGTTGGACCCAATCATGAAATTGATCCCATGACATAGTGTATTGATACACCGTATGGCATTGATGCATCAATGTGGTACTGATCGTAGATTGATCGTCATAAATCATATTTGTCCGAGGCAGCTCTTGAGGCATATATTGGTGTTGTTCTGTATCATGCTGTTGCTCAGAGAAGGATGACCAACTATCACCATACTGTTGTTGCCCATATGATTCTTCATAATACGATGGCTGTGAATACGATGAGTCTCTTTCTGTGTCTATATCATGTATGCTCTGTCGCATTTGTTCATATTCATCCACTGCCTTCCCCTTCCCCTTCTCCTTTCCCTTCCGCGCATAAACTTGACCAGTACCTTGTCGAGTTCCATGATCTGAATCTTGAGTGGCATGTGTAAAATATTGCTCCTCAATCCATTCACCACCCTCAAGTTGTGCAGACGAGACCAACGACTGCCCGGTATCACCGCCATCATCTATTGAGGCACTGCTGTCCGTGTTGCTGTCATGTCTCTGGACCGAACGAGAAAGAGAATGTGATTGTGAAGGTGTCTCGTCGCCCGACTCGATTCTTTCCAACGATGCAACTGATGCTATTGCCTTCCCCTTTGCCTTTGCACGTTGGGCGGACGAGTGTGACCGTTGGGTATCGGTAGTTCCTCGAGCAGTTTGACTCATACCATGTTGTAATCGAGGGGGATTTTCTACCCGTTGGGGTTGTGCTTCTTCTTCTTCTATTGCCTCGGTGATAAAACGTGAAGGACGCTGAGGATCTCCCGCCTCATCAAGTAGAGGATCCTCTTGGTTCTCTGCTGCTTCAACCCAATCTAACATTGGCTCTGAATCTTCGTTGTAGAATTGGAGGTCAATGGGATCAATATCTGGTTCCTCTGGCTCCTTATCCAACTCAGCACATCGCAATTTTAGCCGCATATTATAATGGACATATACTAGTTTCTCTAACCGTCTGTAGGAGAGTCTGTTGCGGACTTTCGTATGAATCAACGCAAACGTTGACCAATTACATTCGCAACCACTAGATGTTGTTGTCTGTGAAAGTACACGAACGGCAACCTTCCTTAAATGTGGTGCATCGCCTCCAAATTGTAACCACCACTCGACTGCAATAAGATATAAATAAGATTTTATTAGCATAACAAATAATTAACATTAAATATAATTGATAATCAATATGCATAACTTTTCCTCACCAGGATCCATAGTGTAACGGCATGATATAGCTACAACGTCGGAGAATGAACCAACTGTTTCTCGAAATAATCGACCCTCCATAAGAGCATCGGCTGCCTCGGTAGTGTTTGGCAAGAGTCGATATATAACATTTCGTAGTGTCGTTAGGAAATTATTTTGCGTTCCGAGAGCATATCGATATTGAATTGCCGGGTTTAGATAATACGCTGCAAAACATAATTTTGTTAGTATGATAATTTATTATCTAAATAATAATAAATTAAGTATTTTTGAATATGAATTTACCTGCATTATGGATATCTTGATCCATATGAACTTCGGTCCGACGATCAATGATTCGTACGTATTGGTCGGCCTTAAAATCATCTTTGAATGCTTTCCTGACCTCCTCTCTTGCTGAAATCAGCATATATTTAAGATACGGCATTTGTGGACGCTCGTCCATATCGACTTTACGGAGGACAATATAAAGTGGTTCCACACCTTTTATGATTTCTCCTATAGTCTCCCAAAATCTAGATGAAAGAATGGCCTTTTCTATCTTCTTTCCATCACTCAATTTCGAATATCTGGATTCAGACCATTCTTGTGAGCTAGCCATTGCCTTCAAGCCATGTCTTTTTTGCTGTAATGATTTTAATGCAATAAAATTTGTAGCAAACCGAGTAATTCCAGGTCGAAGTATCTCACCATTTACATACTTTTGCATTAATGCGTGGACCCAATGATGATTATATATAAACTTTGTAATTGATTGTGCTCGAGCTACACATTTCTTGACCGTATCCAACTCACCAATATCCTTTAGCATTAGATCTATGCAATGAGCTGCACATGGAGTCCAAAACAAAGTTTTTCTTTTTTCCATCAATTGCAAACCGACTTTTTTGAAATTCGCTCCATTGTCGGTTATTATTTGGACAACATACTATGGTCCAATCTCCTCTACCATAGTGTCCATCAAGCTCTCAATGTAGTTTGCATCTTGGATCTTTTCAGAAACATTAACGGACTTATGAAACACCACTCTTCTATTGCAATAAACAAGAAAGTTGATGATACTCATTCTTGTTGGTCCTGTCCAACTGTCACACATCAATGTCACCCCATATTCATCCCATTGCCTCTTGAAGGATTTGATCCAATCCTTTAGTTCTGCCACCTCCTCATCTAAGTACACGCCGTGAATCTCCTTCGGTGTTGGAGGTTGGATCCCCATGCCAGACTTTTGAATAGAGGAGATCATGCTCTGATAATATGGACCTTGGGCTGTGTTGGCTGGAATCCTATGAAAGTTGAACCATTTTGAGATTGCCTTCCTAATATCCCGTTTTTTTTCTTTTGTATATGCATCGTCAATCCGTGTCTGTTTCGCTGTTTGTGGGGGATAGGCTTGCGGATCAATATCAACAATATCTGGTGCGGACCTCCTGCCAAGACCTCTTATAAAACCACGGAGTCCACCATACCTCATGCTACTAGTTCGGCCTAACTGAGAAGGAGCAGTTGGTTGCCTCATGCTGGTTGACCTCTGGATTCCACTACCACTACCATGCTCTAATTGTGAGTCAGGTCGTCGATGCCTCATTGCTTCATCGACCGTATGCTGATGCTCCAATGATGCACGAATCCCAGCTGTGAGATCCGGGTCGACTTCATCGTCGCAACCCTCATACTGATCATAAACTGGTTCCTGTGTAGCCCTATGATATTCTTCCTCAACTCTTGCCTTCTTTTTTAATGCATCTTCCTTTGCTTGTTTCATCTTGCTTTGAAATAATTTACGGATCTCCGTTGGAACCTTCTTGCATTTTGCAACGTCAGGATACCCACCAGCCAAATGCATTTTTACTCGAGTTATTCCTCCACCTTTACCAATGTAGTCACAATAAATACATTGCCAATGATGACGGTTTCCATCTAGCTTTCGGGCATGAACCCATGCATCATCGTGTGACTGTTCCTTTGGTGCCATGATCCTATCAAATTTAAATCAAATAAACTATAAAGTATAAACATATTAAATTGACCAAATATCGATCATAAATCACTAATCACAATATTAAGTAATTTTATTAAAACATAACTAATCATATTTTATTATCATAAATATGTTACGTGCATAAAAGAAGTATTAAAATCATTAGATACACTAATTATATGATTAATATAGTTAATTTTTCACTAATTATTTCTCTTTCAACATTATAAACATGGCAAATACTCTAATAGATATTAAAGATATTGGATTCACATAAAATCGAATAAATTTTGATTAAATCATCGTAAAAATAACTAATTACAGTATTAAATAACTTTAATAAAACATAATTAAACTTATTTTACCATCATATATATGTTAAACACATAAAAGAAACATTAAATATGTAATTTTAATCCAATATGATTCAAAATTCAAATTATGATAAACTTATCATTTATCTACACTAATCATTTACTTCTCTTTCACCACTATAAACATGACAAATACCCTAATAGGTATTAAAGACATTAAATTGATATAAAATCAAACAAATTTCAATTAAATCATCATTAAAATAACTAATCGCAGCATTAAATAACTTAATTACTCTCTAATTAAAGAAAACGAATACATACCTCTTGATTAGAAAGTTCTTCCTCTTAATCTTCCTAAATTTACCTCGATTGAATTCACAAATCGTTGTTTTATAGAGTTTATGAGAGAAAAGAAATGTTTGAGAGAGAGTTTAAGAGAGTATAATGAAATAGGGGAGAGAAGATTAGTTTAAATAGGAGGAGAAAGGGCTCCAACGGTCAATTTGACCGTTGGAGCACTATAGCACTGCTACAGTGTGGTAACGGTCGATTTCGACCGTTACCGAGTGGTACCGGTCGATTTCGACCGTTACCGAGTGGTATCGGGCGGTAACGGTCGAAATCGACCGTTACCGAATGGTACCGGGCGGTAACGGTCGAAATTTCGACCGTTACCGCCCGATATATACTTTTTTTGGTGTACCGCCCGGTAGAGGGCGGTCCGCGTACCGGTCGCCTCTCGGACCGATACGTACCGCCCGTACCGGGCGATACACATCGGTATGGCGAACCTTGGTCATAACTATAGTCAAATAAACTTTTTTCTCACTAGAAAATAATACAAAGTTATATATAAGAATTATAAAGTTATACTTAGCAAGAGCTTGACAAATCAACATAGATTGATGGCATTAGATATTTGTTATTGAATACAGAAGAAGACAAGTTAATAGAAAAATTCATTATGACTAGATAAAATTTTAAGATACTAATATAAGGATTTTTAAGAATAGGATGGAAAATAAGGCGGATTAGACTTTAGATAAGGATAATATTAATATTATTTGGATTACGATAGCAATAAGATTAGGAGCTTAATAAAAGAGATTATCAGTGAAACTAAAGGTAGAGGTGAAGGAAGAGTTGGATGTAGTGTGAGGAAGTTCAAAAAACAATTATTACCATAAGATCATGTTTTAAGGATTCGTAAAACTATAAAAACGAGGAAAAATTTTAAAGATATATAGAATCTAAAAAAGAGGTTAAAAGAGTTAATCAATACAACAAAACATAAAGCTTATAACAATTTTTATAACAAATTAGGTACTAAAAGATAAGAAAATGATATATATCGAATTACTAAAGCTAGGGAAAGAAAGTGTTAAGGATTTAGTTAATATTAGATGCATTAAGGAATAGCTTGGTTAATTTATTTTACAAAAGTTCGAGATTTTTAGAGATGCTTGGTGAATGAAGAAAGAGCTTTTTCGTAACAATTTACAAAATAAGTGTGATATATAAAATTATTCTAACTATATAGGAATTTAAATTATGTCCTACTACAAAGCTTTAAAAAAAATTATCGAAAGTAGAAAAAGATTTAAAATAAGTATCTCTAAAATTCAATTGGATCTAAGTGAGTGTTGGACAACAATGCTTTATTGTTATAACAATATTACAAAAATTGTGTTACTGAAATGAGAACATTGAAGTGGATGTGTGTAATTAATAAGAAAGATAGAAAAGAAAATATGTTTATTTTCCAACAATTAGGTATTGCTTTGATAAAGAAAAAATGAGGGAGATTCGTTTAAGTTGTATGGATATATGCTTAAATGAAATACATATGTAGTAGTTAGAAGATGTAAAAAAATTACTATTGGTGATATGAGGAGAGGTAAAGGAATCAATGATATAAGAAGAGCTAAAGGAATACCTAAAAAAACTTCAAAAGGAATTATAAACAAAGATTTAAATACTCTTAACTTAATTAATCATATAGATTTTAATGGATCTCAACAGTGATAGAAGATATAAGTAGCTAACCCTAGATAGTTAAGACTTTATGGTTTTGTTATTGTTGATGCACCTTACCAACTAAAATATGATTCCTTGCTCATAGTTGCATCCTTCTTACAAGGTTTGTGTAGATCTATTCTCGAGCATTTTGATGTTTTAATTCCATGCAATCTAACTACCATTCCAACTTAAAATTATATTACTTTATATTAATCTATTGATTATTTAATCGATAGATTAATATAAAGTAAATAATTTTATGTTGGAACGAATTAATATTGATTCATCAATCATGTAAGTGCTATTTAGTAGAGGGTGTGGCTTAAATTATAAACTTCACAAAAACAACCATTGCAAACTCCAAAGGAAATAGACATAAAATATTACCTCTACTTGAAAGCAATGAAAGGTCATGACCCATGTTTACAATGAAACACTATTGTATTAGAAAACTAAATCTAAAAATATATTCATAATAGAAGTGTCCTAGAGCAGAAAAGTTGTCATTGAAAAGCTCAGGAGGCTTATGCAATGATCAACATTAGAAAGTACATGCGCATGAGGGTTACTAGGTGTTACCTTAAAGAAAGTCTAATCCAACCATCAAGATAAACCTAATAGCTGCAGTGGTTCATTGAGATTCATGACAGCACAACCTTGATGGTACACCCAAGATATTGATGATGGGAGCTAGTGGCCAGATGTGTTCATCAATAAAATCTAGTTGGCAATAAAGTACCTTAGAATGTTCTATATTTATCATTACACAAGTTACTGTCAGTAAATACTTGCATTAATTGGACCTGGGGAGCACATCAAGGACATTAATGATAGCTAACATAAAGGATAACCATAAAATCTATCTCCTTTACTAATAGAGGAATGGAGCAAAAGAGTGAGAGCAAAAGAATAATTACAGAGAACAAAAATCCCAAATGCATCTATGCGTAAGTATCCTGAAAGGTCTAAGTTTCATTCTGTTCTCTTCGGTTCTAACACTAATCTACTGTGACATGATGAACATGTCTTTGATTTCCTCTCTGTGCACCTAGATCTTCTACAATATGCTATGAACAATCTTCCTGCAGATAGTCTTCTTGTACAAATTAGAATTTTATTGATGAATCCTCTGTCATGTACTTTTATAGGAATTGGAAACAAGCATTATGGGAAAAAATTGACAGCACATGCTAGACAAAACCAATAAAAGAGAAATTATGTGAGAAAAGAATGCAAAACCTCAAAAAATTGATGCACCAGCTTGTTTAGCACATTGGATGTATATATAGGCAATTAACTAAGACCAATCTGAACTTGCAATTATTGCGGTCGGGAAGTATTTTAAATTTTATTAATGCGTCCAAAATGCTATCAGCCTTTACAACAGCAGCGACTTTAGCCACAGGATAGGCAGCCCCTCAAGGAAAAATTTTGGCTGGAACCATGCATATGTTGTTGCATTGCAGTAAAAATAAATTGAACTAGAAAAGCACTTTCTCAATAACCAGGCAAGACCATCATATTAAATAGAAATTCTGGGAGAATATGTGATTGAACTTACTAGCTTCTGCCAGAGACCATCAGTTACAAGGAAGGGGAAATTTTGTTTCTATTATTATAATAAAAATAACAAGAGTTCACATAAATGTAGAAGAAATCTTTTTACCATAGTCAGTGAGTCTGATTCTGAAACACGTTGAAATGCATGCATAGCATGAGGTAGTTCTAGAGGTAGAATTGGATCACAAGAACCTTCCTTTGGCACTCGCATTCTCATAATAATATGCCAGCTGATGATGCATGAAGAACGATGCAATTTAAATTGAGTTTTGAACCTCAGAAAATATTATCAAGCATAACATTTAACAAGATTTTCCATCAATATTGTACAACTTAAATCTAGTTAGGAAAAGAAAGGTAAACCACCTCAAGATTAAAAGGAAAAGAAAAACAAAACTATTAGATTACATTGTCAAGATCTTCCACATATGTCTATCAAGTTGTTAAAATAATGTTAATAATAGTGCAAAGAGGGAAAATAGGTTGTGCAATGTGTTGAAAGCCGGTCAGCATCCTTTTGGAGATAGATATTACCATTCAAATCTGTAACTATCAGATATCCATGTTCAGTACCAAATTTGATATTCAAAGGTTTCCAAATAAGGATATGAAAATGTGTAAATCTTGGACTGACGATAAAATTTCATGAAAAGGTAAAATTAATCAATGAAAAATAAAGCCACTTGACTAGTTGTTCTAAGCTGCTTAAGAATTTAAATTTGAGTGTTTGCAAATCTAACTCGGTGCCTTAACTAATTAAGGTTAACATGTTTCTATCAAATGATTTATGCTTGAATGACATCTCATGACAACATCTATAATTGTTCCATGACCACAAGTGGATACAAGTTAGTATTTATTTATATCCATCCTATTTTCATCCCTAGGTAGTGGCAAACTAAGAACCTGCAATTTTCAAGGAGCATATCAACAATTTAAAAACAAATATCAATGCTGGTAATATAAATCTGACTATACAAGAACCAAACCACTTGATCTTGTCAGGTTCACTATGCTGGGGAGTGAAAATGGCAATGTACACATAGTAGACATAAGATCTTAAATGCTCAAGCAACATTTATCATCTAGTGTAGTATGACCAAGAAAATCAATCGATGTCGCCATCTTAGAAATGAAATCAAAATTCCATGTAATTTAGAGTTCACATATTTGCTTACTCATGGATCTAATACTCAAAGATGGCTTATTACCATACAGCGTGATACAGCCAGTTAGACAAGTAGCTGATGCTCAAACCATAGGAGGAATACCTCTCAGTGTTGCTAATTTCAGATGCTACTCAAAGTGGCCAAGCCAACATTTAAATGTTTTCCAATCAACTCCAAGCAATAACATTTGAAAAAAAATAAAAAATAAAAAAGATCATATTTATCCCATTATAATGAATATTTATAGGAGTAGAAAACATAGATTATGATAATAATTCTACATTGAAGTCGGGACTCATTCCAACACAAGCTAAAACCTACATAAAATCAAAGCTACAAGTTAGAAAACCAATATCATCATTGGGATCTTCTTTTCTTGAACCATTCAAATTCCTTCTACTACAAGGTGGAGAATTTTGCATTCTTTAGAAGATTTAATTCATCATTTGGTTGCAAAACTTGAATGGACTGTTGTGGGTAAACCTCAACATTTCTCCTTCATCCATGGCGCGGATTGTTGAAACAAATAAGAAAAACAGATCCCACAGTGTCAGGACAGCCTGACCTTTGGTCAATAAAAACATATCTCAATCAACAAAGTCAGAATTACGATCCCTCCTTTCCTGGAAAGTAGAATCAAAGGGATTTCCAGTGTCAAACAGTTCACCAACTAGTCTTTTCTACTAAATCAATTTAAACCAAGTATGTTCCAGTTTGCCTTCAGGATAGCATAAGCCAACTGAAGCACTAACACCAATTTTGATGCAGTCCAGTTAGATCCACACCTGATGCAAAGAAAATCGAGAAGAAAAAGCAAGGGATAATTCTAGGATGTGACTCGACCAGGGCCATTGGATTCCATTCAATGTCTCTAATCAAAGATGCCACTCAATGCAAACAAGCAGATGCTTAATTTTTTAGAAGGACCCTATCATATCCAAGCAAGAACACTTGCAAATTTAAATTTTGGAAATGCTAAAAGACCCTTTTTTATTTCATTTCTCATGGATAGTTACGGGATTAGCAAAGTTTCAGTCATGACAAATCTCAATGTAAGTCGGAACACATTCAATGCAAGCAACAAGTCTCAAAAAGTTCAGAACAAACTTCCAAAACATTAGAAAGTGCAACTTACTAATAAGACTCCAATTAGTCATACATGCAAATTAAAGATTCCATCTACTTAAAAAGGGATATCCTAGCGCATGAGCCTCCTACAAATGCAGGATGTGAGAAGGGTCAATGTTCATAACCTCAACACTACAAGCAGATAGGCTATTTTCATTAGAGGCTCCAGCTACTAATGCAAGTAAACTCTGAAAATAAGCTAAATAACATTCTTGGCTCAAAATATGATACACATAATTATGTTTATGCCCCTGAATCATGAGACATTTATGATCCATGTTGCTAATTATGGACTCTGCTATTTAGATGGATTGTATCACCCCAAGATCAGTCAGAAATGATGTCACCTCTTGCAGAGCTATGAGTGATGTGTTGTTTGCCATGTCAGGTCTGTGAGAGACCACATACAGTCCACCTAAATATCTATTTCCGTAAATTATTGTCCTTTCTTGTAGGTAAAGAGAAAAACAATTCGCTGAAAATTGAGAATACACTAGCAAGATTGGTACTTCTATTTGTTTGAAAGCATCTAGTTCGTCAAAATATGAAAAGCTGACAACTGCATCTAATGATGTTCAAAAGTGATGATGGAGGCAATGCAAGTCACAAGATCCAATCATGCAGCAAACAGGAAATGTACAGAAAGAAGATAATGAACTGATAAGGCAAATTTCATTATCTTAGATAAAAAATCTGCCTACTCAAGAACAGTATATGACTTGCCTATCAATCTTCATTTCTCTTGCCTTCATGACTTGCTCTAGAAATGACTTGACAGACTGACAGTCTATCCCAGGATTCCTCATTCCCTACAAGTGAATTTGAAATGCAACTCAACAACTGGCCTTTCAATCATGTGTCATGTTAATTAAAGAAATAATTCATCACAGGACCAACTTATCTGAAATTCAAACATAACATCTGAAAATAAATAAACACATTTGTGTATAACTGCACAGTGAAGCAGCTGATATATACGTATATTAGCATACATTAGGAACAATCTTTTATATTTGAATGTCTCTGGCTTGCTATGAAATTATATTAAATAAAAGCAAAGCAAAGAATGTATCAATATGTGTATATAAACTCTAAGTTATAAAAAATCAAGATTTTGGAATTTTTTTATGAAAGTCGTAGCTCTCACATTATGCATCGATCAGCCAAGCAACTGCATGCCATCTGAAAAGCCTATATGAAAACAACTGAAGTGGTTAATTGGTATAAAAGAATAAGCTTTTACATAATCTGACTCGAGTCGCTTGGATTGTGTCAAACCAAAACTGTGATTTAGCATTATGTTTGGGCTAAAGCCCAAAGATGTAAGTTTAGAAAGAAAACACAAGGAATAAAAACAGCACTTTATAAAGAACAACGTAGACAAAATTGAAACCAGTAATCAGCATAGAGAGAAGAAAGCAAACTTGGGTCAGTTGGCCCATAAAAAGATGAATTATTTCTTCAAAAAATTTATGTTTGTTTCATTCAGTGATTTAAAAAGTGTTAGGCGCCAAAAGACGCCAAGATCCAAAAACGCCCGAGGCGCTAGGTGCTCACCCAAACGAAACGAGACATTAAAATTTAAAAATATATAATATAATTAATAAATATAATTATTTAAATAAACATATGATATTAAATTAAAAAATATTACAAAATCACAATATCACATTAACAAAAAAATCTCAAAATTCAAAATAATAACAATAATTTCAAATAAATAAAAATTAGCAGTATTAAAATCAAAATAATATATTATTAATATAATAAATAAAAAAATATTATTACTAGCATACAGTTAACAGTATATTGTTAATATATTTTTAACAGTATACTATCGAGTCGATGTGAGAAGAGGTAGCAACGAGCAGCGGGAGAGGCGAGTGGCGATAGTGGCAGCGACAGCGGCAGCGGCAGCGGCAGCGGTAGCAGCGAGAAGCGGAAGCGGCGCGCAATGACAGTGGAAGCGGCAGCGGTAGCAGCAAGCAGCGGGAGCAGGAGCGACAAGCGGTGATAGTGGCAGCAGTAGCGGCAGCGACAGCGACAGCGGGAGCGGCGAGCAACGATAGTGGCAGCGGTAGCAACGAGCAGCTGCAACAGTAGTAGTAGCAGTGAGCAACGGCAACAGTAGCAGCGAGCAATGGCAGCGGCGACAGTGGCAGCGGCAACGACGAGCAGGGTTAGGGTTGGGGAAGTCGCAAGAGGGATGTTGGGAAGTTGATATCGGTGCTTTAGTTGGTTCAATCAAACAAACCGAAGCACCAGAGACCGAACCAAACATAAAACACTGGTTCAGTCGCCTGGTTTAACTCGGGTGCTCGCCCGAAGCGCCCGGTGCCTAGGCTTGGGTGAGCGCCTAAGCGGCGCCTCTTTGAAGCGAGGCGCCTGGACATGAAGCGAGGTGCTCGGGCCTCGCCTCGCCTTGCCCGAGCTCCTAGGCGAGCGCCCGAGCACCTATTGAAATCGCTAGTTTCATTAATTCACAATACCATACATAAATATTGATAATATTTCATTCAGAATCCAAAAAATACAGAAAAACATATCTTTTCTTTTGTTGGACAACTTAAACGATTTTGTTAGTTTAATCAGAGGTTTCCTTTAGGAGTGGTTTACTTCTTTTCTCTTTATATGAATAACTGACATATCTGAGACTCCAAAATTTTCTCCAAATGCATCCTAACAATTATGATAACCTAAAAATACAAAACTAACATTAATTCAATCTAATCATAATTCTCTAAATAAATAATTAAAGAGAACGGTAGCAAGACACTGAAAAACAAAATACACAATTGAGTTGACCCAATAAATACTTGATATCCAACCTAAGCACCTCAAGTCAGAAACTTTTAAGTCAATAAGATCACCCTTATGCAAATATTATCCTTTGAGATTTCACTTATTGCAATGATGCAATGCCAGTCTAGTTCAATCCTTTAATGTGCCTCAGCTGCACATTTAATATGTACTTAATGTAAATATTATTTTCATTAACATGTTTTATAGTGTTAACCTCGATTGTCCAATAAAGAGATTCAAAAATGAGAAGAATATGGCTAAAAATAGGATGAATGAAGATAAGTTAAAGCGAGAAAGATGTAGGAAAATGAAAAGATTCAATCCTAAGAATTTCTGTACTTTCTTTGATGCCAATTGAGAAAATACAAAGCTGCGTGGTGGTCAAAAACTATAATCTGTACTAGAATATATATATATATATAGATAGCAACAAATAGCTGAAACAATATAACTCAAGATAACTGAAAATAACCAAAGATATACATATTGGATTTAAGGACATAAAGAGCAGGAGTGGATTAAAAGCAAAAGAAATACTCATCAAGTACAAAAAGGGCAACTTATACCATCTGGCTTAAGAAAAAACTCTTTTAACAAAAAAATCATCATATTTTAACCATGGACTCAAGACAAGATAAATATTTAAATAGATAAAAACAAACATTTTGCATTTTTGTATCTGTTTATTATCTTATATTTTGGATATATTGAATCTATACTTTCAGTACTCCGTGACATAAACAAGCCAAAGCTGACTAAAATAGAATCCAACCTAAACAAATTGCTCCCTCTATGACTATATATATTAATATAATATGTGACTAAAAATTGGACAACAAAAGTTCCAGAAAAGTAGAAACAAAATAACTCAATTGACTTGACCTAAGACATGATGTCAACAGTACCTACAATTGACTCAACCCTCAATTCAACTTATTTAAACTAGACTAAGTGTTAGACACCTGGACCAGATTATATCATAGGACACCCTCAATCAATATTGCATATGCTCCAAAGTAAAGAATCTTCATGTGCATTGAGAGTAAAAAAAGTCCCTAAATAAGATGGACACAAAGAAAAATTTTGCTTTATCACCCACCCAGCCAAATGAAAATGGAATGTTGTTCCCAGTTCCTAATGGCACTGTTATGATAGGAGGTGGTCGAGCAAGTCTAAGATCACAAACCACTCCAAGAAGCCAACTTGCTGTACCATCTCCACCTGCAACCTAATCAAGCAAACCTAAATCAAAGGCAAGTCAAGAAAACTTAAAAAATGTAAATTCATACATCAATGACAACAATTTCACCTACATATAATGAAAGTTGGAAAGAATGGAAGGCTAGGTACTACTCCTGGACATTATACTACTCACTATTAGTCTCAGCCTATTCAGAATTTCAGCAGCAAGATGATCTCCATTTGACTTGAGTTTCTCCAGATTGCCATAAAGCTTATGCAACACCTTGTCGGGAGCTTCCTCTTTCAAGTTGAAAACCTGGAAATTACATTCTTTGCAAGTAAAATAGACTGATAAATTTCACATGTATCAGTATCTCTAGGCATAAAATTAAGCACCTGAAGTTTGTTAAGAAGATTGCAGTATGTCGCAAGCAAAGCACTTCCAAGCTGGCCGCCACTTTTGGTGTTAATGAAGACCACAACAGGACAACTCGGCACAAATGAAGGATGCCTCGTAGGTAACTCAGGAAGAAATATGTAACTAGGGATATAGAACTCCTTCAGAAATTCATCCTTCTCAGGACTAAAGTTATCCATCCTACAACCTGATACGTGACATATGAAGAAAATTTTATCCTCAAAAAATTAAATTCAAATAATAAAAGCAGTTATTGGTACTATCTGATGACTAAAACCAAATGCTAGCATGATGCCAATTGGGTTGATACAAAATATTCAATGATGCTTTGATTATCTCCTTCAAACAAAAGGAAGATTTTGTCAATGATAATCGGTAATTCACCCACAAACAAAATATTAATTTTTATTTTTTCTAAGATAGGAAAAAGATATTGTTCGGTTCAACACCACATCATAGGTGACTAGAGAGAAACTAACTGAGCTAATTCCATATATCTACAGTCGTACAACAAAAAATGAAGTTAGAGTGACCTAATTAATAAGAACAAAACATCTATGCGACGGAAGGATGCAATGAAATAGCCTTTTCAAATTCAATCTCTCCATCGATCACTTGAAACAACAAACCGAACATCTCAAACAAGAAAACCACATAAAGAAGCCCCAGAATCCTAAAATAAAAATCAGACCATGATCCATCAATTTCTTGCTAAGGAGACAACTAAACCGAAAAGATCTACTTTCCTTTCCATCAACCACTTCCAACGAGAAACAGAAACTCACCTGCAGAAAACTACACCGTCATCATAAGTCTCGAAGCTCTTAACCTAATCTTGAAAAGAAATCCAAATTTTAGAAAGCAACAATAAGCGACTTAAACCCTAAACAGAACTTATGCGAGACGGGTCCGGGAGACGCACACCCGAGAATCATTCGAAGAGGGAACAAAACGAAATCGGTCTCCGTTACGCGATTCCTTCCCCCGCTATAAATGTTGTGCAAAACAGGGGAAGGAATGGATTCAAACTGATCGTGCCTTCAAAATGCGAGAAGGGGCGACGCCAAAAGATGTCACCTTACAATGTTTCCAGGTTGGGTACGGATCGCCAAATATTCTCCGGTGACGCTATCAAAGCACGAACATGATGGGCCCCGCACATACCTTTGAATCAGTCCCGTCTAATCTTAATAGCGTCGGGGCAAAGCAAAGTGAAGAATCCGGATTCGCGGATGCTCCAAATTCGAACAAAGGATCCACCGTTTGATAACGGGCAAAGGATATTGGTCGGACGGCTGCATTGCGGGTACTTGGCAATAACCAAATGGCTGGTCTCCTGTCGTGATGGACGAATGATCTTTGGGTTAAGAAATCAGGAAATTAGGAACACCTGTGACCGACAGATGGGAGGGATAGATCGGCTTAGGTATAAAGCTAGTGAAAAGAGTTCAACGTACAGGCGGTGAATGACCCCCCATGAATGTCAAAAATTGCACAGGCACAGGGAACGACCGTCGAATAATAGCAGGCACATGGTCGTGATTGATGTAAATAAAGATAAAGATAGCAGGCACATAGTTTTGACTTAATACAAGAAATATGTAAATATTATCCGGACAATAATAATTTAGGATATTTTATCAAATAAAACTCATGATGATTATTTTTAATCAGATTGTACTCCTCATAAATCATTTTTTTCTTAGATTTTTTTTTCATAAATATCAATATCATTCTCATAAAATTTTTAAACTAGTTTGGGTTAATGAACCGATTGTGCTCCTCCTCTAACTCCTGTCTCCTGTCTCCTCCCTCTCTTCTTCTTCTTTTTCTTTTTATTTAATGATTTAGTCATAAAAATTTTTGTTGACTTAAAAATAAATTAAAATAAACTTATTTTAAATTTTATTAAAAAAATATTAATTTTTATATAAATTGATCATTAATTCTTTATTAAATGAAAATTTATAATAATTTTTTTCTACGATGATGTTTTAATAGAATTCTAAAAAATTGAGATGATTTGATCGAATTGATCATATTATGTTCAATAATTATTTAAAATACACTTAATCTTAGAATCTATCTAAAAAATCTAAGTTTCAATAATTAACTATTTTATTTTTTTCTAAAAATTATAAAAAAATATTACTAATGATGTTAGAATGATATCCTACAAAATTGGTAAAAGCTTCAAATGGTTTAGTTGAAGCTGCTCTTGTTACTCAAAAATAAACTAAAGTTCACAAAGTCTACATAAAAAAAATTTAAAGTTTAACAATTATTTATCCTAAAATCTTCTAAATCATTGTTTAGCAAAGTGGTGAACGTTTGAAATGATTTAGTCAAAGTTGACTTATTTCACTCAAAAATAATTAAAATAACTCGTTCAGAAAACCTATTAATAATAATTTTAGGATGATGTCTCATTAGATTCGTAATTATTTGAGATGGTTTGACTGAAGTTGACAAAATTAGGCTCAAAGATAAACTAAAATAAACTCATTCATATAGCCTATCCAAAAAATCTAAAGTTTGATAATTATTTATCTTAA
Source organism: Musa acuminata AAA Group (assembly GCF_036884655.1). NCBI lineage: Eukaryota > Viridiplantae > Streptophyta > Magnoliopsida > Zingiberales > Musaceae > Musa > Musa acuminata. Next base: position 23,144,865 of record NC_088335.1, read on the forward strand.
GATTTTATAAAAATAAACAAGTGTTACTAATGATATTAAAATTATGTCCTCGTAGAGTGGTGAATGTTCGAGCTAGTTTTGTTAAAATTGATCTTGTTACACTCCAAAATAAACTAAAATAAATTTATTCACAAATCGTATCTAAAAAATTTTAAATTTGATAATTAATTATCCTAAAATTCTCATAAAATAAAAAATTATTACTAATAATGTTATAATGATGTACTAGTGGAATAATAAAAGTTTGATCTGGTTTACCTGATGTTGATTTTGTTATAATTGAAAATAAATTAAAATACACTCATTCATAAAATTTATTAAAATTTTTAATTTTTAATAATTATATAACCTAAAATACTATAAAAATTTAAAAAATTTCCCTATAATGTTAGAATAATATCCTATTAGAGCAACGAAAATTTGGAATGGTACGGCCGAGGTTAACTCTATTACGCTAAAGATAAATTAAAATACACTCGTTTACATAGCATAACAAAAATATCTAAATTTTGATAATTAATTATATTAAAATTTTTAAAAATAAATAAATAGTACTAATTGTTAGGATCAAGAGCACTAAGAGGGGATGGGGGGGTGAATTAGTGCAGCGGAAAACCTTCTACGATAAAAACTGTGTTCGTTCATTAAAAGTGATTTCGGTAAGAAAGTCGATTCGTAAATCACTTTAACTTTTGTTTAAGCGAGATGCAGCAAAGATATAAATGCAGTTTGCAGTTATGATTCAAATTCGATAGTAGGCGCAAACTGAAATATGATATTCGCACGAAAAAATAGATTTACGTCTAAACGCTGATTCGGAAAGTGTAAAGCTTGAAACCCGATCGTATATACGCAGAAAGCAGTAAGCTTTAGAGGAGGTTTGTAGTAAACATAATATACTCAAAGTAAATGCAAACCGAGATTTAGAGTGGTTCGGTCAATCTTGACCTACTCCACTTTTGGCTTCCTCCACCGACGAGGTCACCGACGTCAACTAGAGGCCTTCCTTCAATAGGCGAAGGCCAACCACCCTTTTACAGTTTCACTCCTTTTGACAGGCTTAGGAGACAACCCTTACAGACTTTTCTCTCCTCTCTTTACAGCTCAGAACTTAGAAGAAAATAAGGAGAAGAACTTTTGACCTCTACAATAATTTTGAGCTCTAAAAATCACAAAACAAGATCAGGATTTCGGTGTTAGTTCTTGCTCTTTCAGTGCTGAATGGGTGGGGTATTTATAGGCCCCAACCCAGTTCAAATTTGGAGCTCAAAATTGTCAATTCCCGGAATTCCGGGATCAGGCGGTTACACCTCCTGACTGGAGCGGTTGCACCGCCTTGCAGAGCTCGAAGACTGAGCCTTTGGGTGGTGCCACCTCCTGTTAGGGGCGGTTGCACCTTCTGCCAGAGCTCGAAGACCGAGCTCAGGCGGTGCAACCTCCTGACTGAGGCGGTTGCATCGCTCAGCCAGTGCTCGGAGACCGAGCCCAGGCGGTGCCACCTCCTGTTAGGGGAGGCTACACCGCCCAGTCTCGCTCGGAGACTGAGCCCAGGCGGTGCCACCTCCTGGCTGGGGCGGTTGCACTGCCTAGTCTCGCTCGGAGACTTAGCCTAGGCGGCGCCACCTCTTGGCTTAGGCGGTTGCACCTCCTACCAAAAATCAGGGTCCGAATGGGTTGATCCATTCGGCTCAATTTGGGTTTTTCAGGGGCCCAATTGCCCCAAGATTAAGTTAATGGGATCACCTCCCATTTCCAACTTAATCATTGTGCTAACTATGATATTTCCTAAGACATTTACTGTAACTTACTCCGGTGCGTTAATTGCTTCTTCCGGCGAGCTTCCGGCGAACTTCCGTCGATCATCCGATGAACCCTCGGTGATGCTCTTGCGGACTTCCGGCAAACTCTTGGACTTGCGACGATCCACTTGGCAAGTTCCGATGAGCTTCTTTGGCAAGCTCATGGACTTCCCGGATTTGTTCCCATAGAACCTTCGACGACTATCCGAACTTCCGTCGAACTCTCGAACTCCCAACGTGATCATTGTCTTGACTCCGGCGCAACTCCTACTGCATATCTTACTTTCATCGTAGTTAATCTTGCACACTTAAAACAAAACTTCGATCGAGACAATTAATCCTAAGCAATTAACCAAGTTGTCCGGCATGTCATTGGTCCTTCGACGCTTCGTCCGATTCTTCGGCGCATCATCCTTTCCTGCAGCCTATTGCCCAATCGGCCAGTTGACTCCGCAACTCCGATATCCTTGGCACAATACCTGCTCTTCTTGGCTCGATGCCCGAGTCCACGACCCGAAGCCTTCTGTCAATACGTCGACTGATCCACCGGCCCGACGTCCAATCTTCTGACATGTTCCTCCGGCACAACATGATTTTCCTGTTTTAATTGTCTCATCCTGATTGAAGCATCCTGCATCACTCAAAACACAGATTAAGTCATAAACATATATCAAGTAGTTTCATCATCAAAATACGAGATTCAACAATCTCCCCCTTTTTGATGATGACAACCACTTGATGACGGAGTTAAACTTAACTCCCGGAGTTTAAACAAACTCCCCCTATCAATATGCCATATTGATAGAATCTTGAATTCAAACTGAATTCAAGTCATTGCAATATTCATCATGAATACTTACAACACGTCATCATGAACTTATGCAGAACATCATACTTCTCCCCCTTTGTCATCAACAAAAAGGAGAAGTCCAACTATTCTTGTGTTTGGAATATTAGTTTAACTTATTGCATGAAAAACATAATATCAAGTTTTATCATCATACAGTTTTGAAGCCAGAAAATTCAGCAAATGTTATATCATGCTTAGAACATTCAAGCTATCTAGTTTTAGATATGCAAGTTTTATAGCATACAAGATAGCACTTTTAGAACATGCAAGCTAGCAATGTTACAACATTTTAGAACTTGCAAGCTAACAATTTAGAGATGTTCAAGAAGGTAACTCTTGCTTCTTGAAATATGCAAGTTGCAAGCTAGCAAATTTTTGCTTCCTTTGCAATGTTTGAGCTCGCAATTTTGCTTCCATTGCAAGGTGTAAGTTTAGCATGTTTAATTTTTTTGAGATAGCAACTATTTGCTTCTCTTTATACTACAAGCTAGCAATTTTTACGATATGCAAGTTTTACTACATACAAGCTAGCAAAAATTTCGAAAGCAAATGCAAGATAGTTTTCTTGTGTAAGCTTATGATTCTTGCTTCCTATTGCAATGTGCAAGTTGCAAGTTTTGCTTCTTGAGATAGGCAAGATAGCACTTTTGCAATTTTTGTTTGGCAAACTTGTGATGTTCAAGATAACAAGCTCTTTATTCTCTTTTGAGAAGTGTCATTTTTGCTTTCTTTGCTAAGTGCAAGCTAGCAAAATGCCAAACTAGCAAGAGATAATGTTTTACATGAGGCAAGCAAACAATTTAGCAAGTGTTACATTTGCATCTTCTCTTTAAAGGAGTGTAATTTTTGCTTTCATCTTGAATTGTGTAAGCTAGCTAGTTTGCCTCTTTTCATGATGTCCACACTAGAAATTCTTGCTCCTCCTTTGTCATTGTCAAAAAGAAGGGAAGACCCTTTTTTCAATTTTCAGATTATGACAAAGGTAAGTATCAATTTTATTTGTGCATCATTATATATTCAATTTCATGCACGTTAGCATGTTTTGCTTCTTCTTGAGATTTCAAACTAGTAATTATCGGTGATGTTCAAGATATCAATTTCTTCTCTTTTGAAAAGTGTAATTTTTGCTTTTGTCTTGAATTGTGCAAGCTAGCTAGTTTGCCTCTTTTCATGATGTTCACGCTATAAATTCTTGCTCCCCCTTTGTCATTGTCAAAAAGAAGGGAAGACCCTTATATCAATTTTCAGATTATGAAAAAGGTAAGTATCAATCTTATTTATGCATCATTATATATTCAAATTAAAATATACACAATTTCAAAAACCTTATTTTTCATGCACGATACCGAAAAATAAATCAATCATCATTAATGAGCATATCATACATGATACTCAAACATTAAAATTTTTAAGCATTTATCAGCATGTTGATCATGATACCAAACATTCATCATTTAAAGCATTCATGATACATATCATATACAATACATCATGTACATCATTTTCATAAGTATTGCATGCATCATTTCAAATTAATGAATATTTCATCATTGCATGCATCATGCCAAATCATAAAATATACAATCATCATTAATGCATGATTCCTAATCATCATTTATTTTGCAACATGATGGTACCAAATTTGTCAAATTACATCCTACCATACATGATCGAAACTTCTTATTTGTGTACATCAAAACAAATTAATGAATTTTTCATGTATTCTTATCATCACATAAGGAATATCAAGAAAAATTATTAGGTGATGAGATAAACATTTCATGAATACAAGGAATTGCATAAAAATCATATCATAAGTGTTTCATGTATTCATATTATCGCATGAAGTATACAAGACAATAATGCAAAGAAATCATGTCATGAAGAATATCAATGTGAAAATTCAGCAAAGATCACATGATACAATTGCAAAGCATGATATAATTATAAGATATATCATGAGATGATAATTTATCATATCAATGAAAGATATCAATGAGGATCAATTTGTGAATACCAAAGATATGATTCATGGTTCATTAAAATTCTTCTTAACAAGTTCACGATCAAGATTCATATAGTTCATAATAAAGCAAATTGATGTACAATCATCACACAAGACATACAAGGCAAATAAATCTTGTTATTTCTATATTATGAAATATATGATATCAAGGCTAATGATTCATTTGAAAAGATATAGCACAAAGAGCAACTTGAAACATTCTTATCAAGATCACATTTTAAAATATTCCAAGTATCAAGATATCAATATGACACTTCATTGGATTCTGAGAAATCAAAAGACAAGTTACACTTCATTTGAAGAATTCTTTTTTTATAAATGTAGGGAGCATAATGAACGATCTTGATTTATAAAGAACTTCATGTTATAATTATCAAGATCATGATTTTAATAATTATTTTCTTTAGCAAAGAATCACAAAAGTACTTTATTTTTGCATAAGAAATCTCATTGTATTATGATTTATAAATTCTTTCTCTACATATGAATCATAGGAGATATGTATGTGAAACAAATCTTTGCAAGTAAAAACACTATCATTCATATTTCAGGATGGAATTTATAAGCAGGAATCATTTCATCAAATCCATTTCAGAAAAATATTTTTCATATAATAAGTGTATGAGAAAATCCAATTGTTAGGATACCAATTGTTAAGCGAATCCGAAAATGAAATTAACATTTTCATGCATTCGGACAAGATTTTGCTATAGATTTTCAAGTTCAATCATGAAGATAAAACATGCTCATGATCATATAAATTTATGTATCCAAAACACATAATTTCCAACATGTTATTAAGGCATGTAATAGTGTAAAATCATCATGACAATTAAGTGATTTGAACATTGAATCAAGAAAGTCCGAAAAATAATCTTAACAAGTTCATGCATTCGAGCACATTTTTGCCATAGTTTTTCAAATACACTCATGAAAATAACACATGCTTATCATCAGCTTAAAATCTCATGCATAAAATTGTTAATCAAAATATTTAATTTCATCATTATGCATTTCTTCAAATCAAACATGATTTTTTTAATCAATAACAATGGAAATCAACGTAATACACATTATTACTTCTTAACCATGTTTTCATATTTTCAATCAAGATCATTTTATTTGTTTATCATAAAATATGCAATATTATCATTTTCGAAATTACTTAGCATGATCATAATATTTTTTTTAAACATGTAATTTTTAAGAAAATTAATTCTAAACTAAAAGAGAAAATACATCATGAAAGCATCAAGTAATTTCAAAATAAATTAGGAGGATTTCGATTACCTCATCATTGAAAGCGATTAAGGCGTGGTTTGCCACCTCGCCTTTCTTGATTTTCTCCTCGTCTTCGGAGGAGCTTGATTCATCCCACTTTGTGTTCTTCTTCTTTGGCCTCTTCCTTCGTTCAAGTTTATTATTTATTTTAGATTTTTGTTTAATAAACTTATTAAGATTTAGTGTTCGAAGTTCAAGTTCATCATTGTCCTCATCACTTGAGTCATCGCTCAAGTGGTATTCATTTGTCCGGAGTTCCAAATCCTTCCTGTTCTTTGGAAGGTGATTTTGTTCATCATGTTAATCACGTGCATTATGCACCATTTCATATATTATCAACGAACCAATTAATTCTTCAAGTGGTAAGTTGTTTAGGTTTTTAGCTTCTTATATTGCAGTTACTTTTGAATCCCACTTCTTAGAAAGAGAACGTAAAATCTTGTATATGAGTTCAAAATCTGAAAAACATTTTTCAAGAGCTCTTAAACTATTGACGACATCTGTGAAACGGGTGTACATGTCGCCTATAGTCTCGCTTGGTTGTATTCGAAAAAGCACAAAATCATGCAATAAAATGTTAACTTTCGAGTCTTTGACTCTACTAGTTCCCTCGTGCGTGATTTCAAGTGTTCGCCAAATGTCAAAAGCTGTTTCGCACGTAGAAATCTGATTGAACTCATTTTTGTCCAAAGCACAAAATAAGGCATTCATAGCCTTTGCGTTTAAAGAAAAATACTTCTTCTCCAAATCTGACCATTCGTTCATCGGTTAAGAGGGAAGTTGAAAACCGTTTTCAATGATATTCCATAAATCCAAATTCATAGAAATCAAGAAAACTCTCATTCGAGTTTTCCAATAAGTGTAGTCCAATCCGTTAAACAACGGTGGACGAAAGACCGATAAGCCCTCTTGAAAGCCATGAAGAGCCATTTCTCTCGGGTGTAAATCCGAAATAAAAAATACCAGGCTCTGATACCAATTGTTAGGATCAAGAGCACTAAGAGGGGGGGGTGAATTAGTGCAGCGGAAAACCTTCTACGATAAAAACTACGTTTGTTCGTTAAAAGTGATTTCGGTAAGAAAGCCGATTCGTAAATCACTTTAACTTTTGTTTAGGCGAGATGCAGCAAAGATATAAATGCAGTTTGCAGTTATGATTCAAATCCAATAGTAGGCACAAACTTGTTGAATCTCGGATTTTGATGATGAAGTCAATTGTCATTTGTCGTCTAATCTATGTGTTGAGATAAGTGTGCAGGATTATCTACGATGAAAGTTAGACAAGTAGCAGGAGTTGGGCCGGAGTCAAGTTCATGATCACATTGGAAGTTCGAGAGTTCGACGGAAGTTCGGACGGTCGTCGGAGGTTCTGCGAGAACAGATCCGAGAAGTCCAGAAGCTTGCCAAGCGAAGCTCGTCGGAACTTGCCAAGTGGATCGTCGCAAAGTCCAGGAGTTTGCCGGAAGTCCGCAGGAGCATCACCGAGGGTTCATCGGATGATCGACGGAAGTTCGTCGGAAACTCGCCGGAAGAAGCGATTGACGCACCGAAGCAAAGCTGCAGAAATTGTCTTAGATTTAATCATAGTTAGCATGTTGATTAAGTTGTAAAGTGAGGAGAGAAAGGTCTGAAAAGGTTGTCTCCTGAGCTTGTCAAAAGGAGAGAAACTGTAAAAGGGCAGTTGGCCTTCGCCTATTGAAGGAAGGCCTCTAGTTGATGTCGGTGACCTCGTCGGTGGAGGAAGCCAAAAGTGGAGTAGGTCAAGACTGACCGAACCACTCTAAATCTCTGGTTTACGTTTATTTTGAGCACTTTATCATTACTGCAAACCTCCTTCATAACTACTGCTTTCTGCGCTTCTACGAACAAGTTCTAAGTGCTGTTCTTTCAGAATCTGCATTCAGACGTAAATCGGTGTTTTCGTACATTACAGTTTACGTTTACGTTTTGATTCGGCAAAACTATCTTCTACGTCTTCACGAACAAGTTTCTAAGTGCTGATCTTTCCAAATCTGTTTTCAGACGTAAACCAGTGTTTTCGTGCGATATTTACATTGCAGTTTACGTTTACGCCTTGATTCTGCAAAACTGTCTTCTGCGCTTTTATGAACGAGTTTCTAAGTTCAGATCCCTTTGAAACTGCGTCTAGATGTAAAATTGCGTTTAGACGTAAAACTGTCCAAACTGTGTTTAGACGTTTTAGACGTAATCTGAGTTTAGACGTAAATCTGTGTTTAGACGTAAATCTGCGTTTAGACGTAAATCTGCGTTTAGACGTAAAACTACGTTTTAGACGTAAACTGAGTTTGGACGTAAATCTGCGTTTAGACGTAAATCTGCGTTTAAACGTAAATCTGTATTTAGACGTAAAACTGCGTTTAGACGCAAACTGCATTTAAACGTAAATTGTGTTTAGACGTAAACTACGTTTAGACGTAAACTGCACTTAATCATAAGTTATCTTAGAATCGGTTTTTGCTTCAAAACTGATTTTTATCGAACGAACGCAGCTTTTGTTTTTAATCGCTAAAAGATTTCCACTGCACTAATTCACCCCCCCCCCCCTCTTAGTGCTCTCGATCCTAACAATTGGTATCAGAGCAAGGTTAACTCTCTAACGGATTAAAACCCAAAGAGAAATGGCATATGCCGGAAACCAAGAGGGGCATTCTATTACTCGTCCACCCATGTTCAGTGGGACGGACTACACCTACTGGAAGACCCGAATGAGGATCTTTCTTATTTCTATGGATTTTGAACTGTGGAACCTTGTCGAAAACGGTTTTTCAAAGTCTTCTCTTCCAATGATCGATTGGAATGAATTGGAGAAGAAGGCTTTCGCTCTTAATGCAAAGGCTATGAATGCCTTATTTTGTGCACTTGACAAAAACGAGTTCAACCGTGTTTCAACTTGTGAAACTGCATTTGATATTTGGCACACACTCGAAGTGACCCATGAGGGCACAAGTAGAGTAAAGGAGTCAAAAATCAATTTGCTGTTACATTCTTTCGAACTTTTTCGGATGAAACCGAGTGAAACCATTGGCGACATGTTTACCCGTTTCACGGATATCGTTAACGGTCTAAAAGGACTCAGAAAGAGCTTTTCGGATTTTGAGCTTGTTAATAAGATACTAAGATCCCTTCCTAAGAGTTGGGATCCTAAAGTCACGGCTATTCAAGAGGCAAAAGATCTGTGAAATTTCCCTCTTGAAGAATTAATCGGGTCATTAATGACCTACGAAATGACTTGTAAAGCTCATGAAGAGCAAGAAGACATCCTTCCAAAGAACAGGAAGGATATGGCACTCAAAACTTCTGAAGATCACTTGAGAGAAAACTCAAGTGATGAGGACTGTGACGACGACTTGGCACTTTTAACTAGAAAATTTAAAAAATTCATTAAAAGAAACAAGTTTAAGAATGATACTAAAAATAAACTTGAACCCAAGAAGGATCAAGTTATTTGCTATGAGTGCAAAAAGCCGGGACACTACAAGAGTGATTGTCCCCAAGCCAAAAAGAGAACAACAAAGAAGAAAGCACTCAAAGCAACATGGGATGATTCGAGCGCATCTGAGGAAGAGGAGTCCAACACCGAGCAAGTTGCTCATTACGCCTTAATGGCTATTGGAGAGGAGGTAACGAATTCATTAAATGCTGATTTATCTTTTGATAAATTATTAAATGCTTTCAATGACTTATTTGACGAATGCAAGAGTATCAGTAGAAAATATAAATTGCTGAAAAAGGTGCATGATAGTCTTACTTGTGAGTTTGACAAGTTAAAAGTTGAAAGTCATGATAGTTTAAATTCATGTACCAAATGTCATGATTTAGAAACCTTCCAAAAAGAAAACCTGCTACTCAAGGATATCTTGAAGAAATTCGAGGTTGGTAGCAAGTCATTGAACATGATCCTTACAAATAAGGGTCACGTTCCCAAAAGAAGTGGAATTGGATTCGTGAGAAGTTCTCACCAAAATCCAACCACCTTCATAAAAGGCTCCATCTTACATGTTCAACATCAAAACAAATGCAACTTTTGTTGCAAATTTGGACACAAGACACATTGTTGTCCATTCAAGAAAATAAGTCCAAACAAATTGATTTGGGTTCCTAAAGGAACCATGACAAATTCTATGCAACATGATAGAAAATATAGATCTATTTGTGAGGCACCCAAAAGCAAATGGGTACCTAAAAATTATCCTTTCTTGTAGAAACCCACACCATCCCAAGCTAGGAGCAAGAGATGGTATCTTGATAGTGGATGCTCAAGGCATATGACCGGAGATCCATCTCAATTCTCTAAGCTCTCTAGCATAGATGAAGGCTATGTTACCTTCGGAGACAACAACAAGGGTAAAATCATTGGCAAAGGAACCATAGGTAACAAATCCAACTTTTTTATTGAAGATATCTTGTTAGTTGATGGTTTAAAACATAACCTCTTGAGCATTAGTCAATTATGTGATAAAGGATACATTGTCAAATTCGAATCCAATGCTTGTATTATTGAAAAACCCCATAAAAACATGTCTATGATTGCATTAAAACAAAATAACGTATACACTATTGACATCAATGACTTGTGTAATGAAATGTGTTTTTCAGTTTTAAATGAAGATGCTTGGTTATGGCATAGAAGATTAGGTCATGCTAGCATGAAACTAATCACTCAAATATCATCTAAAGAACTTGTAAGAGGAATTCCTCATATCAAGTTCATCAAAGATAATGTATGTGATGCTTGCCAATTAGGTAAACAAATTAAGGGTAGTTTCAAGACTAAAAATCAAATAAGCACCTCTAGGCCCTTACAATTGATCCATATGGACTTGTTTGGACCAATCTCTTCATCAAGTCTAGGAGGTAGCAAATATGCCTTTGTCATTGTTGATGACTATAGCAGATATACATGGACCTACTTCTTAAAACAAAAAAATGAATGCTTTAGATATTTTACCAAGTTCTGTAAACTTGTTCAAAATGAGAAAGGTTCTATGATTTCGTCAATAAGAAGCGATCATGGTGGAGAATTTCAAAACCACGATTTCCAAGAATTCTGTGAACTCAATGGATATAACCATAGTTTCTCTACTCCAAGAAATCCTCAACAAAATGGGGTAGTAGAAAGAAAAAATTGAAATCTACAAGAAATGGTAAGAACCATGTTGAATGAACACAGCCTACCCAAATACTTTTGGGCCGAAGCCGTAAACACTACATGCTATATTTTGAATAGAGTACTAGTAAGACCCTTACTCACCAGAACTCCTTATGAGTTATGGAATAACAAAAAACCCAATGTTTCATATTTTAAAGTCTTTGGGTGTAAGTGTTTTATCTTAAATGAAAAGGATAACTTAGGAAAATTTGATGCTAAATCCGATGAAGGAATCTTTCTTAGTTATTCTTCGGTTTTTAAAGCTTTTCGTATCTTCAATAAAAGAACCTTAATTATTGAAGAATCCATTCATGTTGTTTTTAATGAGATTTCCGAAATTAAGAAAAATGATCTTGATGATAATGTTAATTTTGATTCCTTAAACTTAAATGAAACCCCTTCTCCAACTAGCAACTTGAATGCATCCACTTCCGAAACATCCGTACCCAAGGATTGGAAGTATGTAGATGCTCATCCTAAGGAGCTAATATTAGGAGACACATCAAAGGGGGTTCAAACACGATCTTCTTTTAAAAATTTTTGTGCCAACGCCGCCTTTCTCTCCAAAATTGAACCCAAATGCGTTGATGAAGCCGTGAAAGATGATTCATGGATTATCGCAATGCAAGATGAATTGAATCAGTTTGAGAGAAATGAGGTGTGGACGCTTGTTCCTAGGCCAAATGACCATTTAGTAATTGGTACTAAATGGGTTTTTAGAAACAAGCAAGATGAAAATGGTATCGTGGTTAGAAACAAGGCTAGATTAGTGGCCAAAGGTTTCAACCAAGAAGAAGGTATCGATTACGAAGAAACCTTCGCACCTGTGGCTCGATTGGAAGCCATAAGGATGTTCCTTGCCTATGCTAGTAGTAATAATTTTAAGTTATTTCAAATGGATGTTAAAAGCACTTTTTTAAATGGCTTTATTTCCGAAGAAGTTTATGTTGAACAACCTCCTGGATTTGAAAATAATAGCCTCCCTAATCATGTGTTCAGATTAACTAAAGCTCTCTATGGTTTAAAACAAGCCCCAAGGGCTTGGTACGAGAGACTTAGTTCTTTTCTTATCAAAAATAACTTCACAAAAGGCAAGGTTGATACTACATTATTTATCAAGAATTTTGAAAATAATTTTCTTATTGTTCAGATTTATGTTGATGATATTATCTTTGGCTCTACAAATGAATCTCTTTGTGAATCTTTTGCTAAAACTATGAGTCTTGAATTCGAAATGAGCTTAATGGGAGAATTAACATTCTTCTTAGGTTTACAAATCAAACAACTAAGCAATGGCATCTTTATTAGTCAAACTAAATATGCCATGAGTGTATTAAAAAGGTTCAATATGAACAAATCAAAGGCTAGTAACACTCCTATGAGCACCTCCACTAAGTTAGAAATTGATGAAATTGGAGAAAGCTTTGATCAAAAAACTTATAGGGGTATGATAGGAAGTTTACTTTACCTCACTGCAACCAGACTAGACATCATGTTCAGTGTAGGACTTTGTGCTAGATTTCAATCAAACCCTAAGATATCTCATCTCAAAGCAGTTAAAAGAATATTTAGATATCTTAATGGTACCACAAATCTAGGATTATGGTACCCAAAATCAGAGAATTTTGAGTTAATTGCTTATGCTGATGCAGACTTTGCTGGTTGTAGATTAGATAGAAAAAGCACATCAGGATCATGTCAATTCTTAGGACATGCCCTTGTTTCCTGGTCATCAAAGAAACAAAACTCGGTTGCACTATCAACAACCGAAGCTGAATATATTGCAGCAAGTGCATGCTGTGCACAAGTTGTATGGATGAAAAACACTTTAGAAGATTACAAAGTTAATCTTAAAGATATTCCCATTAAATGTGATAACACGAGTGCAATTTGCTTAACCAAGAATCCAATACAACATTCAAGAACAAAACATATTGATATTAGACATCACTTTATACGAGATCATGTCACTAATCATGACGTAACCATAGAATTCATTGACACTAAACATCAACTAGCTGACATTTTTACAAAACATCTAAGTGAAGAACAATTTGATTTCATAAGAAGAGAATTAGGAATGTTGATATGTCCGAATAGATAAACTTGCTAACATTATTTTTTGGACTATATTGCATCACTTGATTGCCATGTTTCTATGTGAAAATCTGCAACAAAATCTTGTCCGAATGCATCTTATTTATTCGAATGCTATAAAACAGATTTTCTCGTACACTTTCATGAATAAATTTGATGAAGTGATATGTATGTACTCCAAAATTCCTCTATAAGCTTTTAAAGCAATCTTTATAAAGGGGGAAGAAGTTTTTAAAGCAATCTACGAAAAATTCCTCTATAAGCTTGCTAATATTTATTTTCCTGGTATCATAATTACTATGCTTTTTGTTGATGACAAAGGGGGAGAAATATATGAATTGATAAACACTGCTATGATTATGCCATCCTTGCATCATCAAGAAATATATGAACATATGAACATGTGCTGAAGTTTGCATTATGCCCAAAATTGATCATGTGAAGAAAATGCAAAACTTGCTAGAATACTTCAAATGTGTGCATCATGTAATAGTGTTTCACAGCTTTATATGATAATGTTTAAACTACATGATGAATAGTTATAAACACAATCATACAAACTTGTTGATGTATGTTAAGCCTTGACATCATCTTTGAAGAGATACATCATGATGAGTATCATGATGGGAGTATTGATAAGTTTAACTGATCTAACTTATCAATACGTCACTTGAATTCTTAGGTATTGAATTCAAGATTGACTTATCTCAACTATGGCATATAGACAGGGGGAGTTAAGGATAACTCAATTATCAATTGATTGTCATCATCAAAAAGGGGGAGATTGTTGAATCTCGGATTTTGATGATGAAGTCAATTGTCATTTGTCGTCTAATCTATGTGTTGAGATAAGTGTGCAGGATTATCTACGATGAAAGTTAGACAAGCAGCAGGAGTTGCGCCAAAGTCAAGTTCATGATCACATTGGAAGTTCGAGGGTTCGACGGAAGTTCGGACGGTCGTCGGAGGTTCTGCGAGAACAGATCCGAGAAGTCCAGAAGCTTGCCAAGCGAAGCTCGTCGGAACTTGCCAAGTGGATCGTCGCAAAGTCCAGGAGTTTGCCGGAAGTCCGCAGGAGCATCACCGAGGGTTCATCGGATGATCGACGGAAGTTCGCTGGAAACTCGCCGGAAGAAGCGATTGACGCACCGAAGCAAAGCTACAGAAATTGTCTTAGATTTAATCGTAGTTAGCACATTGATTAAGTTGGAAAATGGGAGGTGATCCCTTTGGCTTAATCTTGGGGCAATTGGGCCCCTGAAAGACTGAAATTGGGCCGAATGGAACTAACCATTCGGACCCTGATTGCACCAGGAGGTGCAATCGCCTAGGCTAGGAGGTGGCACCGCCTGAGCTAAGCCTCCCAGTGAGACTGGGCGGTGCAACCTCCCCAGCCGAGAGGTGGCACCGCCTGAGCTCAGTCTTCGAGTAAGACTGGGCGGTGCAACCTCCCTGACAGAGAGGTGGCACCGCCTGAGCTCAGTCTTCGAGCAAGACTGGGCGGTGCAACCTCCCTGACAGAGAGGTGGCACCGCCTGAGCTCGGTCTTCGAGCTCTGCCAGGCGGTGCAACCTCTCCAGTCAAGAGGTGCAACCGCCTGATCCCGGAATTCTGGGATTTGATCGTTTTGAGCTCGAAATTTGAATTGGGTTGGGGCCTATAAATACCCCACCCATTCAGCACTGAAAAGATACAGACCTACACCGAAATCTTGATCTTTTCTGTGATTCTAAGAGCTCAAATGTGTTGTAAAGCCTTTAAGTCTCCTCCTTCTGTTCTTCAAGTTCTTAAGTTGTAAAGTGAGGAGAGAAAGGTCTGAAAAGGTTGTCTCCTGAGCTTGTCAAAAGGAGAGAAACTGTAAAAGGGCAGTTGGCCTTCGCCTATTGAAGGAAGGCCTCTAGTTGATGTCGGTGACCTCGTCGGTGGAGGAAGCCAAAAGTGGAGTAGGTCAAGACTGACCGAACCACTATAAATCTCTGGTTTGCGTTTATTTTGAGCACTTTATCATTACTGCAAACCTCCTTCATAACTACTGCTTTCTGTGCTTCTACGAACAAGTTTTAAGTGCTGTTCTTTCAGAATCTGCATTTAGAAGTAAATCGGTGTTTTTGTACATTACAGTTTACGTTTACGTTTTGATTCTGCAAAACTGTCTTCTGCGTCTTCACGAACAAGTTTCTAAGTGCTGATCTTTCCAAATCTGTTTTCAGACGTAAACCAGTGTTTTCGTGCGATATTTACATTGCAGTTTACGTTTACGCCTTGATTCTGCAAAACTGTCTTCTGCGCTTTTACGAACGAGTTTCTAAGTTCAGATCCCTTTGAAACTACGTCTAGACGTAAAATTGCGTTTAGACGTAAAACTGTCCAAACTGTGTTTAGACGTTTTAGACGTAATATGAGTTTAGACGTAAATCTGCGTTTAGACGTAAATCTGCGTTTAGACGTAAATCTGCGTTTAGACGTAAAACTACGTTTTAGACGTAAACTGAGTTTGGACGTAAATCTGCGTTTAGACGTAAATCTGCGTTTAAACGTAAATCTGCGTTTAGACGTAAAACTGCGTTTAGACGCAAACTGCATTTAAATATAAATTGTGTTTAGACGTAAACTACGTTTAGACGTAAACTGCACTTAATCATAAGTTATCTTAGAATCGGCTTTTGCTTCAAAACTGATTTTTATCGAACGAACGCAGCTTTTGTTTTTAATCGCTAAAAGATTTCCGCTGCACTAATTCACCCCCCCCCCTCTTAGTGCTCTCGATCCTAACAAAACTAAAATATGATATTCGCACGAAAAAACAGATTTACGTCTAAACGCTGATTCGGAAAGTGCAAAGCTTGAAACCCGATCGTATATGCACAGAAAGCAGTAAGCTTTAGAGGAGGTTTACATTAAAGATAATATGCTCAAAGTAAATGCAAACCGAGATTTAGAGTGGTTCGGTCAATCTTGACCTACTCCACTTTTGGCTTCCTCCACCGACGAGGTCACCGACGTCAACTAGAGGCCTTCCTTCAATAGGCGAAGGCCAACTACCCTTTTACGGTTTCACTCCTTTTGACGGGCTTAGGAGACAACCCTTACAGACTTTTCTCTCCTCTCTTTACAGCTCAGAACTTGGAAGAAAAGAGGGAGAAGAACTTTTGGTCTTTACAATAATTTTGAGCTCTAAAAATCACAGAACAAGATCAGGATTTCAGTGTTAGTTCTTGCTCTTTCAGTGCTGAATGGGTGGGGTATTTATAGGCCCCAGCCCAGTTCAAATTTGGAGCTCAAAACTGTCAATTCCTGGAATTCCGGGATCAGGCGGTTGCACTTCCTGACTGGAGCGGTTGCACCGCCTAGCAGAGCTCGAAGACTGAGCCTCTGGGTGGTGCCAACTCCTGTTAGGGGCAGTTGCACCTCCTGCCAGAGCTCGAAGACCAAGCTCAAGCGGTGCAACCTCCTGACTGAGGCGGTTGCACCGCTCAGCCAGTGCTCAGAGACCGAGCCCAGGCGGTGCCACCTCCTGTCAGGGGAGGTTGCACCGCCCAGTCTCGCTCGGAGACTGAGCCCAGGCGGTGCCACCTCCTGGCTAGGGTGGTTGCACTGCCCAGTCTCGCTCGGAGACTTAGCCCAGGCGGTGCCACCTCCTGGCTTGGGCGGTTGCACCTCCTGCCATAAATCAGGGTCCGAATGGGTTGATCCATTCGGCCCAATTTGGGTTTTTCAGGGGCCCAATTGCCCCAAGATTAAGTTAATGGGATCACCTCCCATTTCAAACTTAATCATTGTGCTAACTACGATATTTCCTAAGACATTTACTGCAACTTGCTCTAGTGCGTCAATTGCTTCTTCCGGTGAGCTTCCGGCGAACTTCCGTCGATCATCCGATGAACCCTCGGTGATGCTCCTGCGGACTTCCGACAAACTCTTGGACTTGCGACGATCCACTTGGCGAGTTCCGACGAGCTTCTTTGGCAAGCTCATGGACTTCTCGGATTTGTTCCCGCAGAACCTCCGACGACTGTCCGAACTTCCGTTGAACTCTCGAACTCCCAACGTGATCATTGTCTTGACTCTGGCGCAACTCCTGCTGCATATCTTACTTTCATCGTAGTTAATCCTGTACACTTAAAACAAAACTTCGATTGAGACAATTAATCCTAAGCAATTAACCAAGTTGTCCGGCATGTCATTGGTCCCTCGACGCTTCGTCCGATTCTTCGGCGCATCGTCCTTTCCTGCAGCCTATTGCCTAATCGGCCAGTTGACTCCGCAACTCCGATATCCTTGGCACAATACCTGCTCTTCTTGGCCCGTGCCCGAGTCCACGGCCCGAAGCCTTCTATTGATACGTCGACCGATCCATCGGCCCGACGTCCAATCTTCTAACATGTTCCTCCGGCACAACATGATTTTTCTGCTTTGATTGTCTTATCCTGATCGAAGCATCCTGCGTCACTCAAAACGCAGATTAAGTCATAAACATATATCAAGTAGTTTCATCATCAAAATACGAGATTCAACACTAATGATGTTGGAATGATGTCCTCTTAGATTATATTGAAAATTCGAGATGTTTTAATTAACGTTGACTTTATTACGTTTGAAAATAAATTAAAATATACTCGTTTATAAGACCCATCTAAAATACTTTAAACTTATACATCTGCATCTACATTTAATTTATGTTTTTTTTCTCATTTCTAGAAAATTTTATGAGAACTATAATTTGAATTTTAAAAGAATTTTTTGGAGGAAGAATTGGAGGTGCAAAAGAGAGAAGGTAAAGCAAACCGAAGAGAGGGAGTTGTCACTCCCCAAAATAGCATTCTGGAGGCGTGAACCTATAAACAAAATATTTTTAACTATGTCCATAATTCAAACCTATAACCTATAAACAACGTATGCAGATTATAATCATTCAATATATCACTTAGTAACTTTATAAAACTTGAAGCCAATTAAAAATTTATTAATAACCACTTATAAACTCATAAGATTAAGGAAACATCATAATAGTAAACTAACATTTACCACAAGTTCACATCAACATAAAAACTTTAGATTTAACATTCTAAACATCCAGAGGTATTCTAACATTTACAACAACACACACTAGTTAGGATTCTTTGGATAACATTTCATGCAAAATGTTCTTTTACAATCATATCATGTTAAACCACCAGAGACTTGCCATAAACTTTTAGTAGTCTACTGCCCTAGTCTAGTCTAAACCCAACACGAGTGTGAGCAACAAGCTAATATTAAATATTTATATAGCAACAATATAAGTTATAAAGCTTACCAAGCAGCTATCATATTGATGGCATATGGATGATAAGTCATATGACAAAGATTAAGATATAAAGCATAAATTCAAAAGTCCTAATTAGCATTTCATATGATTCATACTTAACAAGGAGCAAAAAAAAAATAAATGCAAATCAAAATCAGAAGGCATGAGCTCAATAGTCATATTAGTCATTTGATTTTATTTCATTGATATCAAAGGAGTATATAACAACATATGATCTAATCAAGATCAAAATATAAGTCACGATCCCAAGTGTCATGTTTGATATTTCATTTAATTCGTTATTAACAAAGGAGCAAATAATAATATATGAGCATATCAAGGATAAAATGCAAGGTATGATATTAAGAGTAGAGTCAAAATTATCATTTTATTTGATTCTATTATATCAAAGGAGCATATGGCATTATATAAGCAGATCAAGATCAAAGTACAAGGCATGATCTCAAGAGTCACGTTTGACAATTCATTCAATACATTGATAACAAAGGAGTAAATGGTAACATATGAGTATATGAAGATCAAGATGTAAGACATGATCCCCATAATAGAGTCATAATTATCATTTCATTTGATTTTATTGATTATCAAAGGAACATATAATAGCATACGAGCAAATCAAGCTCAAAATACAAGGCATGTTCAAGAGTTATATTTGATATTTTACTCAATTCATTGATAACAAAATGATAAATGACAATATATGAGCATATCGAAGTTAAAATACAAGGCATGATCTCAAGAGTAGAGCTAGAATTGTTATTTCATTTGATTCCATTAATATCAAATGAGCATATAACAACATATAATCATATCAAAGTCAAAAAATAGGATATAAGTTTAAAAGTAGAATTATATTTGATATTCATTTCATCTACCCATTTATGGGTGTCCACAAGTCTCCCATGTTTGGGAGCTTTAGCCACCCAAGTTTGGATGTTAGGGTGGCAAGAGAATCACAAGCTCTAAATATAACTTTTTTTTTATTTTTTTTTTATTTTTAATAAAAATTTATATTATCTCATAAATATTGAAATATAATAAAGATATTTTGATTAAAAATGGAACGTATCGGAAACACATATAAGATAATAAAAACATACATGTGTATGTATGAAATAATATCAAGTTAACATATGTATATCAATTATAATAAAAATCTATTAATAAGAGATCAAAAGATTTTAAAGTAGTAATATAAGTCTCATTTAATAAAAGATTTTAGCTCAAATCAAGTTTAGAAGCAAGAATTGATAAATTTGAGAATTAATCTATTATAGCAAAATTCATAAAATAAGTTGCACTAGATATTCAGATAAGCAATTGTACTCCAATTTATTTAAATAAAATATTACTAGAAAACTATATGAGTCTACTTTCATATAAAGTATGCTTTATATAAATTAGAGTTGTCAATAGTTGTTATATTTGATACCAGTCACATATTTAAACTGAATCTATTATGACTTTAAAGGGTTATGTCGATCACTGGTTTGTTATCATAATATTGACAAAAAATTGAAAAAAAGATAGCAATTGTTGTAGCTTTGTAGCGATGGCAGAAGGCTGCTCGTAGCCTCGGTCGAGAGCAGAACTTACTACTCTTGGCCTTATTGAGGGCTGCATGGCCGAGCAGAGGCCTTGCAGCCAAGGATTCCTAGTTGCAAGGGGGACCATAGCGGCTAGGGTTTCATAACTACATGGGACACTCTATAGTATGGATATTATAGAGTTTCCTAATTGGATTAAAAGTTAATCCAAGTCTAATTAATTAAATATTTAATTTATTATTACCTGGTAGTCCTTTATCTTTATGTACATATGATATATGATATGGATAGATAATCATGGGCTATATATGATGATATGTGTATGTGATTATTATTATTGGGGCTTGCAAACCTCCCTTTCTCTCATTATATCTGACATGTAATTCTATCTCCCTCGGTGTTATACCTCTCCTCAATTAAGATCAAGGTTTCTCATCATGTGATATGTGTATTTGTTCGCCTACATATTTTTAATTAAGTTGTAATTACACGAGAAGGCACGACAGAAGCATGGAGATGCTAGCATGACTCATGAGGATGAGACGGATGATCATTGGGCATGGAGATGCGTCGAGGTGCAAGTAGGATCGATGAGAACGAGACAAATAATCATCGGGCATGGAGATGCGTCGAGACACACTTAGATTTTTTGTTTATAATCAAGCCTTTGGCTCGGGCCTAATCACTTTAGGCTATGATCCATGATCGTATGATATATATTTCTACACCTACTAGATAAAAGTATATGTGTGTGACACATCATATTTAACCATGAGACTGAATCGAATTAGAAAAATCCTTCTAAAATAATATTAAGTCGATAAATATGAGGCAATAAGATAGACCAATGTGGCCTTCCATCATTATAGGCGGAAATTAATTTTCAATATAGGTTGAGTTAGTCAAGTCCCTCGAGGCTCACCTATATTGAGATTTGAGATCTTATCTATGACATAGAGATGTCACCGATGACTTGATGACATGGTATGCTTGGTCGAGTCCCTCGAAAGTATATCATTGAATCAAACTCATCTTCTAATGATGGTACTAACTTAATTGAAAATCAAGGTTAGTCGAGTCCCTCGAGATTATGATGGTACAGAGAGAATAGGATGGAAATAACAAGAAGTTGTGATTGGCAAGAGTTGCCTACCATTTGGGCTTAGTGTGATTGGTTGAGTTCCTCAAGGTCATACTAAGATGTCGATTGGATCCCGATCCCTATTAGAAATCCACTTGAGATTTTTGATTCACGTAACAAAGGGATTTGTGTGTTTCACGAGAAAATAGTGGGAGTAGATTAAGATAAAAGATCATATCTTAGTTATTTTTATAAAATTCAAAATCTGCATGTTATTTATTTTTCTACTGCATATTTATTTTTTAAAAAATATCACTTTCAAATCCATTACGTGACATACTTGATGTCAACTGCTCACTGGTCCAAACTACATGGATTGGCTCCATAACTTGAGAATCATTCTCACGATGATGAAAATCACATATGTTTTTAACATAATGATGCCCACGCCCGAGAAAGGGGCAAGTGAGGATGAGATCGCTTGCTATATAAAGTACATAGACAACTCTACTATTGCTCAGTGTTATATGTTGAGCTATATAACTCTCAAGTTATAGATGCAGCATAAAAATATGGATGTCATATCCATTTTCCTACATCTCCATAAATTGTTTGAGAAACAGGGAATGATTCAACGATATGAGATATCAAGAGTCTTTTTTGCGCTAAGATGATTGAGGGGACATTGGTTCAGAGCCATGTCCTTGAGATCATTAAGTGAATAAAAAAGCTCACAGGTATATGAATAGTCTTAGAGGATAACTTATGTGTGAATATTATGTTTTAGTCCCTCCAAGATTCTTTTTCGCAGTTCATTATAAATTTTAATATGAACAAGCTTGAAGTGACTTTCCCTGAGCTTCTCAATATATTAAGAGAGGTTGAGAGCACTATCAAGAAATAGAAGCCAGTTCTCTATATTGGTGAGAGCAAAAAGAAAAGGAAGATAGAGAAGTCCCTTAAGAAGGGCAAGGGCAAGGGCAAATCGAGCAAAGCAAAGGTTGATAAGAAAGTCTCGATAAAGAATAAAGGCTAGTGCTTCCACTATGGCAAAGACAAACACTAGAAGAGGAACTATAAAGAGTACCTTATAAAAAAGGCAAAACAGAAGCTTAGAGAAGCTTCAGGTACATTCATTATTGATCTTCATTTGTCAAAAAATTATGATAGTGCATAGGTATTGGATACCGATAGTGCATCTTATATCTGCAATTCATTGTAAGTTTTGGCAAAACTTAAGAGATTGGCGAGAGGCGTGGTGGACCTCAAAATGAAGAGTGACACAAAGGTTGCCACTATTACCATTGGCGAGGTCACCTTACAGTTACTTGGTGGAGCTCTTTAAGCATTAGATATTTTCTATTTTATTATTTTAATTATCAAAAATATTATTTTTTATTTATTTATTAATTATATATATATATATATATATTTTTTTTGAGAGCAATGATTGTTCTTTGATCCTAGATGATGAGATCATCAATAGAGAAAAATATTAAATAATGATTTATTCATACTAGATTATGCTCCATAAGTCATGAATATAAGCGTATCTAAGAGGAAGCAAAATGAGGTAAACAATGTATACCTATGACATTATAGGCTAGGTTATATCTACGAAGGAAGAATCTAGAAATTGCTAAAGGATAGATACTTAGATCCATTTGATTATGAATCATATGCAACCTACGAGTCGTGCCTTTAAGGGAAATTGATCAATTCTCAATTTAGTAGAACCGGAGAGAGAGTTATTGAGTTGCTGCAACTCATACATAGTGATGTGTGTAGTCCTATGTCAACTTAGGCCATAGGCGATTATTCTTATTTTATTACATTCACTGATAACTTCTCTAGGTATGGACATATGTACTTGATAGAGTACAAGTCCGAGGTCTTCGAAAAATTCAGGGAATATAGGAATGAGGTAGAAAACTAGACTAGAAAGAGTATCAAGACTCTTTGATCAGATCAAGGAGGTGAGTACTTGAGTATAGAGTTCACCTAGTTCCTCAAAGACCATGAAATCCTATCCCAATAGACCCTTTCTTATACACCTTAGCTTAATAGTGTATTAGAAAGGAGGAATTGTTAGGATCAAGAGCACTAAGAGGGGGGGGGGGGGGGGTTGTGGGGTGACAACGGAAAACCTTCTACGATAAAAATCGCGTTCGTTCGATAAAAGTAATTTCGGTAGGAAAGCCGATTCGTAAATCACTTTAACTTTTGATTAAGTGAGATGCAGCAAAGATATAAGTGTAGTTTGCAGTTATGGTTCAAATCAGATAGTAGGCGCAAACTGAAATATGATATTTGTATGACAAAAACTGATTTACGTCTAAATGCTGATTCGTAAATCACTTGATTAAGCGAGATGCAGTTAAAGCAAGGATATAAAGGTAGTTTGCAGTTATAATAGAAATCAAAATGTAAACGCAAACTGAAATATGATGGTCGTATGATAAAATTGATTTACGTCTAAACGCCGAATTCGGAAAGTGCAAAGCTTGAAACCCGATCGTATATGCGCAGAAAGCAGTAAGCTTTTGAGGAGATTTGCAGTAAGGATAAGATGCTAAAAGTAAATGCAAACCGAGATTTAGAGTGGTTCGGTCAATCTTGACCTACTCCACTTTTGGCTTCCTCCACCGACGAGGTCATGGACGTCAACTAGAGGCATTCCTTCAATAGGCGAAGGCCAACCACCCGTTTACAGTTTCACTCCTTTTGATGGGCTTAGGAGATAACCCTTATAGAATTTTCTCTCCTCTCTTTAAAGATCAGAACTTGGAAGAAAAGAGGGAGAAGAACTTTTGGCCTTTACAATAATTTTGAGCTCTAAGAATCACAGAATAAGATCAGGATTTCGGTGTTTGTATGTTGCCTTTCAGTGTTGAATGGGTGGGGTATTTATAGGCCCCAACCCAGTTTGAAATTGGAGCTCAAAACTGTCAATTCCCGGAATTCCGGGATCAGGCGGTTACACCTCCTGACTGGAGCGGTTGCACCGCCTGGCAGAGCTCGAAGACTAAGCCTCTGAGCGGTGCCACCTCCTGTCAGGGGCGGTTGCACCTCTTACCAGAGCTCGAAGACCGAGCTCAAGCGGTGCCACCTCCTGACTGAGGCGGTTGCACCGCTTAGCCAGAGCTCGGAGACCGAGCCCAAGCGGTGCCACCTCTGTCAGGGGCGGTTGCACCTCCTGCCAGAGCTCGAAGATTAAGCTCAGGCGGTGCCACCGCTTGACTGAGGCGGTTGGACCGCCTGGCAGAAATCAGGGTCCGAATGGGTTGATCCATTCGGCCCAATTTGGGTTTTTTCAAGGGCCCAATTGCCCCAAGATTAAGTTAATGGGATCACCTCCCATTTCTAACTTAATCATTGTGCTAACTACGATTTTTCCTAAGATATTTACTGCAACTTGCTCTGGTGCGTCAATCGCTTCTTCTGGCGAGCTTCCGGTGAACTTCCGTCGATCATCCGATGAACCCTCGGTGATGCTCCTACGGACTTCCGGCAAACTCCTGGACTTGCCACGATCCACTTGGCGAGTTTCGACGAGCTTCTTTGGCAAGCTCATGGACTTCTCGGATTTGTTCCAACAGAACCTCCGACGACTGTCCGAACTTCCGTCGAACTCTCGAACTCCCAACGTGATCATTGTCTGGACTCCGGCGTAACTCCTGTTGCATATCTTATTTTCATCGTAGTTAATCCTGCACACTTATCTCAACATATAGATTAGATAACAAATGACAATTGACTTCATCATCAAAATACGAGATTCAACAGGAATCGCATGCTGTTAAACATGGTGTAGTCTATGATGACGTTCACCTACCTACTCGTCTCATTCTGAGGATACACCCCAGAGTCCATAGCTGACCTTCTGAATAGAGTTATAACTAAATTGGTAGTGTTTACGCCATATAAGATATGGAAAGTGAAGAAGTTCGATCTTAAGGTTATTAAGATTTAGGGCTGCCTTGCCTATATTAGGAGACACAATCTCAACAAGTTGGAATCAAAGATAGAACTATGCAAGTTCGTGGTGCTAGGATCAAGAGCACTAAGAGGGGGGGGGGGGGGGGTGGTGGTGGTGAATTAATACAGCGAAAACTTTCGTCGGTTCAAAAAGACTTCGTACGAAAACTATTTCGGAAAGATCTTTAACTTAAGAGCAAATAGAAGTATAGTTGATGTAAAGCAACGGAAGCAGTTTGCAGTTAAGATAAAGAGTAGAATGTAAATGCAAATCGAGATTTAGAATGGTTCGGTCAATCTTGACCTACATCCACTTTTGGTTTCCTCCGACGACGAGGTCATCAACGTCCACTAGAGGCCTTCCTTCAATAGGCAAAGGCTAACCACTCTTTTATAGCTTTTCTTCTTTTAACGAGCTTAGGAGACAACCCTTACAAGTTTTCACTCCTATCTTGAATGATCAAGACTTAGAAAGAAAAGAGGGAGAGGAACTCTAGCCTTTTACAAAACTTTTAAGCTCTCAAATACTCAGAATAAAAGTAAGCTTTCGGTGCCCTTTCATGCAGGAAAGGGTGGGGGTTATATAGGCCCCAATCAGTTTGAATTCGGAGCTCATAAGTGTCTATTCCCAGATTTTCGGGGTCCTGACGGTACCATTGCCATAACTGGGCTGTACTACCACCTATCATCTGTCACTAAGCAGTACTACCGCTCAGTCTGGTTGGTACTACCACCTGACATCGCTCGGAGACCGAGCTCAAGCGATACCACTACTTGACAAGGGCGGTACCACTGCTGGCAGTAATAACTGTCGGCGGTACCACCACTTGATAGGGGTGGTACTACTGCTCAGAACTCCTAGGAGACTGAGTCTCTTAGGCAGTGCCACCGTCGGCCTGGAATTCTGGGTCCGAATGGGCTGATGCATTCGACCCAATTTAGGTTTGCCAAGGGTCCAATTGGGCTTAGATTAAGTTAATGGGATCACCTCCTAATCCAAACTTAATCTACATGCTAACTACGATAATTAAGACATCAATACTGCAGATCATGTTTCGGTGCGTCAATCGCTTCTTCTGGCGAGCTTTCGGCGAACATCCGACGAACCCTCGGCGATGCTCCGGTGGACTCCCGGCAAACTCCTAGACTTGCGACGATCCTCTTAGCGAGTTCTGATGAGCTTCTTTGGCAAGCTCCTGGACTTCTCGGATTATTCCCGCAGAACCTCCGACGACCGTCCAGACTTCCGACGAACTCTCGAACCCCCAACGTGATCTTGGTCTTGACTCCAGCTTAACACCTGCTGCATATATTACTGCCATTGTAGTTAATCCTACACACTTAAAACATACTTCGATCTAGATAATTAATACTAAGCATTAATCAAGTTGTCTGACATATCATTGGTCCCTCAACGCTTCGTCCGATTCTTCGGTGCATCGTCCTCTCTTGCGGCCTATTGCCCAATCGGCCAGTTAACTCCGCAACTCCGATATCCTTGGCGCAATATCTGTTCTTTTTTGCCCGATGCCCGAATCCACGGCCCGAAGCCTTTTGTCGATACGTTGACCATTCCTCCGGCCCGACGTCCAATCTTCTGACATGTTTTTCTCCGGCATAACATGATTTTTCCTGCTTTAATTGTCTCATCCTAATCGAAGCATCCTACATTACTCAAAATGCAGATTAAAACATAAACACATATCGATTGGTTTTATCATCAAAATACGAGATTCAACAATCTCTCCCTTTTTGATGATGACAACTAATCGATGACGGAGTTAACCTTAACTCCTGGAGTTTAAACAAACTCCCCCTATCAATATGCCATATTGATAGAAACTCTTGGATTCAAAAATCCAAGCAATATGTCATGATCAAATCATGCATGACATCAACATACTTCTCCCCCTTTGTTATCAACAAAAAGGAGAAGTTCAACTATTCATGTGTTTGGAATATCTAAGTTCAATACATTGTATGAAAAACATAATATCCATTTTTATCATCATGCAAGCTAGCAAAAATTTAGAGTTTTGCAAGTTTGTAAATTTTGCTAGATGTGTAAGCTTAGCATTTTTGTTTCTTGAGATGGGTAAGATAACACTTCTTTGTAGTGTTCAAGATAGCAAGTTCTACATCATGAAGCTAGCAAATTAGAGATGTTCAAGAAAGCAACTCTTGCTTCTTGAAATATACAAGTTGCAAGCTAGCAAATTTTTTGCTTCCTTCACAATGTTTGAGCTAGCAATTTTGCTTCCGTTGTAAAGTGCAAGTTAACATGTTTTGCATCTTGAGATAGGCAAGATAACACTTTTGGTATGCAAATTTATAGTGTGCAAGCTATCAAATTTTACACATAAAAAATTTAGCAAAATTTTACATTTTTGAGATGTGCAAGATGGATTATTTTGCCTCTTTTTAAAATGTGTAACTTGACAAACATTACTTCTCTTGAGATTTGCAAGATAGCACTTCTTGGTGATGTTCAAGATAACAATTTCTTTTCTTTTGAGAAGTATAATTTTTGCTTTCTTCTTGAATTATGCGAGCTAGTAAATTTGCTTTCTAGTATGTTTTGCTCCCCCTTTGTCATTGTCAAAAAGAAGGGAAGACTCTTTACATCAATTTTCAAATTATGACAAAGGTAAATATCATAGATGAAAATTCAAGTCATGAATTTCAAAACACTTATTTTATCATGAATATTTCATCATTGCATGCATTATTATCATAAGTTAAAGTATTGCATGCATAACACCAAATCATCATGTATATAAAATATAAAATCATCATTACATGCATGATTCCGAATCATCATTCTAGAGTATTATTTCATAAAATGATAATTATTGATTTTCATATTATTTCAAAAATCATAGTGTTGCATGTATTTTTACCTAAGAAAAAAATCATAGTGTTACATGTATCATTCCAAAATATTTGAAGCCATACAAGCCATAAATACAAAGAGATCATATCATGAAGGATAAGATCAATTAAATACCAAAAGACATGATTCATATAGTAAATCTCTTCTTTAAATAAAATACCAAGAAAAAAACGTAGGAGTTCAAAGAAGAGATCTTGAAAAAAAATCTCAAATAATTCCAAGATATCAAGATATGATTTTGATAAAACTCATTCAAATTTAAATCATTAAAACAAAATTGTTTTCAAGAGATTAATAAAAAAGACATAAATAGATTCATTAATCTTTCCTTTTAGAAAATTGGTAAGAAGAAACATAGGAGTACAAAAACAAGATCTTGATTCATAGAGAAGTCTCATGTATCAAATATCGAGAAATCAAGATGGTGATTCATATAAAAAAAAATCACAAGTTATGATCAAGAGAAAAATCAATATTTATCTTCAAATCATTCAACTTGTCAAATCACCATAGTCACTTTTAAGAGATTCATAAAAATGATACAAATAGATTCATTAATCTTCCTTTTAGAAAAATCGATAAAGTAGGAAAAAATAAATTCTTCAAGGAGAAACCTTTCCTCTTTTTAGTTGTTTCAATTTATTTGATTCAATTCATAGAAGCATGCCTTTTTCATTTATTCCAAATGAAAACAAGCATCATCATTTAAAAACGAAACTTTCAATATACTATAAATCATCAAGCATAATTTTGAAATATTAACCTTCAAATCATTACTTCAAATCCTCATGCATAATATAAAATCATCAAGCAAGATACAAAGTCATTTAACATTTTCATTATGTCTTATATCATTATGTCTTTAAAACATCAAGCATTATTGCATTAAACATAGAGCATTTTCATTTAAAATAAAAAGCAATACAAAAATCATCAAGATGCGCATTATTACTTCATTACATCATTAAAGCCTCAAGCATGATTTCATAAGGCTTAAATCATTTTTCAATCAAAATTAGAAATCATCAAGAAGAAATTTTTCAAAAACATACATAGGATTATCATTATATTTAAATCTAACATTTTGTTATATTTTCATAAAACATACAATTTTCATGATTATTTTTTAAAATCACTAGAAAGATAAGCATGATATAATTTTATTTTTGCATTTTCATTACATCATAAAACATGCAATTAAAAAAAAATTATATAATTTTCTTAAACTAAATTAAAAATAATTCATGAAAAGTATTATGTAATTTCAAAGTAAATTAGGGGCATTTTGATCTCCTCATCGTCGAAAGCCATTAAGGCGTAGTTTGCCACCTCGCCTTTATTGATTTTCTCCTCGTCTTCAGAGGAGCTTGATTCATCCCAATTTGTGTTCTTCTTCTTGCGTTCAAAGTAAGTAGTTGCGTTCTTTTTGTTCTTTAATTTTTGTTTCATTAACTTTTTAAATTTCTTAGTGAGTTCAAGTTCACCATCATTTGAGCTTGTGCTCGAGTGGTCTTCAAATGTTCTAAGTTCGAAATCCTTCCTATTCTTTGGAAGGTGGTTCTCGAGTTCTTCACGTGCATTGCACATTATTTCATAGGTCATCAAAGACCCTATTAGTTCTTCGATCAAAAAAATAGTTAAATTTTTTGATTCTTGAATAGCGATTACTTTTGAATCCCAAGTTTTAGAAAGTGAGTGCAAAATCTTGTTAACAAGTTCAAAATTCGAAAAGCTTTTACCAAGTGCTTTTAGATTATTGACGATATCCGTAAAATGGGTGTACATGTCTCCAATAGTCTCTCTTGGTTTCATACAAAATATCTCAAAATCGTGCATTAATAAATTTACTTTAGAATTTTTTACACTACTTGTGCCTTCATGTGTGATTTCGAGAATATGCCAAATATCGAAGGCTGTTTCGCACAAAAAACCCGATTAAACTCTGTTTTATCTAAGGCGCAAAATAATGCATTCATAGCCTTTACATTTAGAGAAAACATCTTCTTCTCCAAATCATTTCAATGGTTCATTGGAAGAGAAGACATTTGAAAACCGGATTCGATTATATGCCATAAATCGAGATTCAATAAAAGCAAGAAAACTCTCATTCGAGTTTTCCAATAAGTGTAGTTCGTCCCATTGAAAAAGAGAGGACGAATGAGAGAGTGACCCTCTTGAAAGCCGAAAAGAGTCATTTCTCTTGGGTGTTAAACCAATTGAGAAATAACGAGGCTCTGATACCAATTGTTAGGATCAAGAGCACTAAGAGGGGGAGGGGTGAATTAGTGCAGCGGAAAACTTTTGTCGGTTCAAAAAAACTTCGTATGAAAACCATTTCGGAAAGATCTTTAACATAAGAGCAAACAGAAGTATAGTTGATGTAAAGCAACGGAGGCAGTTTGCAGTTAAGATAAAGAGTAGAATGTAAATGCAAACTGAGATTTAGAGTGGTTCAGTCAATCTTGACCTACATCCACTTTTGGCTTCCTCCTCCGATGAGGTCATCGATGTTAGGATCAAGAGCACTAAGAGGGGGGGGGGGGGGGGGGGTGAATTAGTGCAGCGGAAATCTTTCACTATTAAAATCGAAAGCTGTGTTCGTTTGATAAAAATGATTTCGATGTAAAAGCAGATTCTAAGATTACTTTAACTTAAAATTAAGCGAGATGACGTTAAAGTAAATCTACGAAGCCAGTTTGCAGTTTATGATAACAATCAGAATACAAGCGTAAACTGAAATGCGACGTTCGTACGATAAAACCGGTTTACGTCTAAATGCCAATTTTAAGGATACTGAATTTTGACATACGTTTTATAAATGTGCAGAAGGTAGTTTGCAGTTATGATTGAAATCAAAACGTAAACGTAAACTGAAATGTAATGATCGTACGAAAAAGTCGATTTACGTCTAAACGTAGATTCGGAAAGTTCTGAACTTGGAAACTCGTTCGTAAAAGCGCAGAAGGCAGTAGCTATTTAGGAGGTTTACAGTAAAGATAAAATGCTCAAAGTAAATG
The DNA here is from genome assembly GCF_036884655.1 of Musa acuminata AAA Group. Classification (NCBI taxonomy): domain Eukaryota; kingdom Viridiplantae; phylum Streptophyta; class Magnoliopsida; order Zingiberales; family Musaceae; genus Musa; species Musa acuminata. The sequence goes on from NC_088335.1 coordinate 23,175,912, forward strand.
CAAACCGAGATTTAGAGTGGTTCGGTTAATCTTGACCTACTCCACTTTTGGCTTCCTCCACCGACGAGGTCACCGATGTCAACTAGAGGCCTTCCTTCAATAGGCGAAGGCCAACCACCCTTTTACAGTTTCACTCCTTTTGACGGGCTTAGGAGACAACCCTTACAGAAATTTTCTCTCCTCTCTTTACAACTCAAAACTTTGAAGAACAGAGGGAGGAGAACTTTTGGCCTTTTCAACAATTTTGAGCTCTAAGAATCGTAGAAAAAGATCAAGATTTTGAGTGTAAGTTGTTCTCTTTCAGTGCTGAATGGGTGAGGTATTTATAGGCCCCAACCCAGTTCAAATTTGGAGCTCAATACTATCAATTCCCGGAATTCTGGGATCAGGCGGTTGCACCTCCTGACTGGGGCGGTTGCACCGCCTGGCAGAGCTCGAAGACTGAGCCTCTGGGCGGTGCCACCTCTGTTAGGGGTGGTTGCACCTCTCTGCTAGAGCTCGAAGATCGAGCTCAGGCGGTTGCACCTCCTGACTGGGGCGGTTGCACCACCTGCCAAAGCTCGAAGACTGAGCTCAGGCGGTGCTACCTCCTGTTAGGGGAGGTTGCACCGCCCAGTCTCGCTTGGAGACTAAGCCCTGGCGGTGCTACCTCCTGGCTGGGGCGGTTGCACCGCCCAGTCTCCCTGGGAGACTTAGCCCAGGCGGTGCTACCTCCTGGCTTGGGCGGTTGCACCTCCCACAGCAATCAGGGTCCGAATGGGTAGATCCATTCGACCCAATTTGGGTTTTTCAGGGGCCCAATTGCCCCAAGATTAAGCTAATGGGATCACCTCCCATTTCCAACTTAATCATTGTGCTAACTACGATAAATCCTAAGACAATTTCTGCAGCTTGCTCCGGTGCGTCAATCGCTTCTTCCGGCGAGTTTCCGACGAATTTCCGTCGATCATCCGATGAACCCTCGGTGATGCTCCTGCAGACTTCCGGCAAACTCCTGGACTTGCAACGATCCACTTGGTGAGTTCCGATGAGCTTCTTTTGGCAAGCTTATGGACTTCTCGGATTTGTTCCCGTAGAACCTCCGACGACCGTTCGGACTTCCATCGAGCTCTCGAACTCCCAATGTGATCATAGTCTTTGACTCTGGCTCAACTCCTGCTGCATGTCTAACTTTCATCATAGTTAATTCTGCACACTTATCTCAACACATAGATTAGACAACAAATGACAATTGACTTCATCATCAAAATCCGAGATTCAACAATCTCCCCCTTTTTGATGATGACAATCAATTGATAATGGAGTTAACCTTAACTCCCCCTGTCTATATGCCATACTTGAGATAAGTCATTCTCGAATTCAAAAGCTTAAGAATTCAAGAGACATATTGATAAGTTAAAATCATTTGAACTTATCAATATTCCCATCATGATTCCTATCATGATGTATCTCTCTGAAGATGATGTCAAGGCTTGACATTCATTTTCAAATTTTACATTACAAGTTTGAATGATGGTAATAGTAACAATTCATCATATTATAAGATATCAGCATGTAAAACTGTGAAGTAAGATTTTGATATCATTACATGATGTACAAATTTCAAGTACACATTTCAAATATTTTAGCAAGTATTGCATTTCATCACACGGTATGATATCAACTCATAAAATTACGATGCAAGTTTTTTGTTTGATATCTTGACACGATACAAGGCATAATGCAAATCATAGCATTTATTCATATATCTCTTGGTGATGCAAGCATGGCATAATTATAGCATCAGTGTTTATAGCATCAATTCATATATTTCTCCCCCTTTGTCATCAACAAAAAGCATGGTAGTTGTGATATCAGGAGAACAATACAAGTAAATTTTGAGTATAAGTGCGATGATTGTTTCATGCCTTTACTTGATTCATGTTATTTCCAATAGTAAATGATAGGAAATTAATTGTTCAAGCACATAAAGGAAAACATGATATGTTGATTGCTTTGATTCATGCTATTTGTGAGTTTGCTTTGAGTCAAGATATATGAAACAACTTTTTGTAAATAGAAATGCTATCATCCATGGAATCATTTCATCAAATCCATTTCAGAAAAATATTTTTCATAAGAGTGTATGAGAAAATCTGATTTTTAGTATTCCAATTGTTAAGCAAATCCGAAAATGAAACTTACTCTTTCATGCATTTGGACAAGACTATGCTACAGATTTTCAAATACAATCAAAAGACAAAACATTTTTGTATTCAACACAATTTCCAACATGTTATTTAGGCATGTAATGGCAGTTAAGTGATTTGATCATTCAATAAAGTCCGAAAGATAATTTTAACTAGTTTATGTATTCGGACACATCAACATTCCTAATTCTCTTCTTATGAAATCAAATTGTTCTTCACTTAGAGGTTTTGTAAAAATATCGGCTAGTTGATGTTAAGTGTCAATGAACTCTATGGTTACATCATGATTAGTAACATGATCTCGTATAAAGTGATGTCTAATATCAATATGTTTTGTTCTTGAGTGTTGTATAGGATTCTTTGTTAAGCATATTGCACTTGTGTTATCACATTTAATGGGAATATTTTTAAGATGAACTTTATAATCTTCTAAAGTATTTTTCATCCATACAACTTGTGCACAGCATGCACTTGCTGCAATATATTCAGCTTCGGTTGTTGATAGTGCAACCGAGTTTTGTTTCTTAGATGACCAGGAAACAAGGGCATGTCCTAAAAATTGACATGTTCCTGATGTGCTTTTTCTATCTAGTCTACAGCCAGCAAAGTTTGCATCAGCATAAGCAATTAACTCAAGATTTTCTGATTTTGGGTACCATAATCCTAGATTTGTTGTACCATTAAGATATCTAAGTATTCTTTTAACTGCTTTGAGATGAGATATCTTAGGGTTTGATTGAAATCTAGCACAAAGTCCTACACTGAACATGATGTCTGGTCTAGTTGCAGTGAGGTAAAGTAAACTTCATATCATACCCCTATAAGTTTTTTGATCGAAACTTTCTCCACTTTCATCAATTTCTAACTTAGTGGAGGTGCTCATAGGAGTGTCAATAGCTTTTGAGTTATTCATATTAAACTTTTTTAGTAAATTCATAGCATATTTAGTTTGACTAATAAAGATGCCATTGCTTAGTTGTTTGATTTGTAAACCTAAGAAGAATGTTAACTCTCCCATTAAACTCATTTCAAATTCAAGGCTCATAGTTTTAGCAAAAGATTCACAAAAAGATTCATTCGTAGAACCAAAGATAATATCATCAACATAAATCTGAACAATGAGAAAATTATTTTCAAAATTCTTGATGAATAATGTAGTATCAACCTTGCCTTTTATGAAATTATTTTCAATAAGAAAAGAACTAAATCTCTCATACCAAGCCCTCGAAGCTTGTTTTAAACCATAGAGAGCTTTAGTTAATCTAAACACATGATTAGGGAGGCTATTATTTTCAAATCCAGGAGGTTGTTCAACATAGACTTCTTCAGAAATAAAACCATTAAGAAAAGTGCTTTTAACATCCATTTGAAACAGCTTAAAATTATTACTACTAGCGTAGGCAAGGAGCATCCTTATGGCTTCTAATTGAGCAACAGGAGCGAAGGTTTCTTTGTAATCGATACCTTCTTCTTGGTTGAAACCTTTGGCCACTAGTCTAGCCTTGTTTCTAACCACGATACCATTTTCATCTTGCTTGTTTCTAAAGACCCATTTAGTACTAATAACTAAATGGTCATTTGGCCTAGGAACAAGCTTCCACACCTCATTTCTCTCAAATTGATTTAATTCATCTTGCATTGTGATAATCCATGAATCATCTTTTATGGCTTCGTCAATGCATTTGGGTTCAATTTGGGAGAGAAAAGTGGTGTTGGCACAAAAATTTTTAAGAGAGGATCGTGTTTGAACCCCCCTTTGATGTGTCTCCTAAGATTAGCTCCTTAGGATGAACATCTACATACTTCCAATCCTTGGGTAAGGATGTTTCGGAAGTGGATGCATTCAAGTTGCTAGTTGGAGACGGGGTTTCATTTAAATTCAAGGAATCAAAATTAACATCATCATCAAAATCGTTTTTCCTGATTTTGGAAATCTCATTGAAAACAACATGAATGGATTCTTCAATAATTAATGTTCTTTTATTGAAGATACGAAAAGCTTTAGAAACCGAAGAATAACCAAGAAAGATTCCTTCATCAGATTTAGCATTAAATTTTCCTAAGTTATCTTTTTCATTCAAGATAAAGCACTTACACCCAAAGACTTTAAAATATGAAACATTGGGTTTTTTGTTATTCCATAACTCATAAGGAGTTTTGGTGAGTAAGGGTCTAACTAGAACTCTATTCAAAATATAGCATGCAGTGTTTACAGCTTCGGCCCAAAAATATTTGGGTAAGCTATGTTCATTCAACATGGTTCTTGCCATTTCTTGTAAATTTCGATTTTTTCTTTCTACTACTCCATTTTGTTGAGGATTTCTTGGAGTAGAGAAATTATGGTTGTATCCATTGAGTTCACAGAATTCTTGGAAATCATGGTTTTGAAATTCTCCACCATGATCACTTCTAATTAACGAAATCATAGAACCCTTCTCGTTTTGAACAAGTTTATAAAACTTGGTAAAAGATCTAAAGCATTCATTTTTCTGTTTTAAGAAGTAAGTCCATGTGTATCTACTATAGTCATCCACAATGACGAAGGCGTATTTGCTACCTCCTAGGCTTGATGTAGAGATTGGTCCGAACAAGTCTATATGGATCAATTGTAAGGGCCTAGAGGTGCTTATTTGATTCTTAGATTTGAAACTACCCTTAATTTGTTTACCTAATTGGCAAGCATCACATACATTATCTTTGATAAACTTGATATGAGGAATTCCTCTTACAAGATCTTTAGATGATATTTGAATGATAAGTTTCATGCTAGCATGACCTAATCTTCTATGCCATAGCCAAGCATCCTCATTCAAAGCCGAAAAACACATTTCATTACACAAATCATTGATGTCAATAGTGTATACGTTATTTTGTTTTAATGCAATCATAGACATGTTTTTGTGTGGTTTTTCAATGATGCAAGCATTAGATTCTAATCTAACAATGTATCCTTTATCACATAATTGACTAATGTTCAAGAGGTTATGTTTTAAACCATCAACTAACAAAACATCTTCAATAAAGAAGTTGGATTTGTTACCTATGGTTCCTTTGCCAATGATTTTACCCTTGTTGTTGTCTCCGAAGGTGACATAGCCTTCGTCTATGCTAGTGAGCTTAGAGAATTGAGATGGATCTCCGGTCATATGCCTTGAGCATCCACTATCAAGGTACCATCTCTTACTCCTAGCTTGCGATGGTATGGGTTTCTACAAGAAAGGATGATTTTTAGGTACCCATTTACTTTTGGGTGCTTCAAAGATAGATCTACATTGTTTATCATGTTGCATAAAGTTTATCATGGTTCCTTTAGGGACCCAAATTAATTTATTCGGACTAATCTTCTTGAATGGACAATAATGCATTTTGTGTCCAAGTTTGCAACAAAAGTTGCATTTGCTTTGGTGTCGAACATGTAAGATGGGGCCTTTTATGAAGGTGGTTGGATTTTGGTGAGGACTTCTCACAAATCCAATTCCACTTCTTTTGGGAACGTGACCCTTGTTTGCAAGGATCATGTTTAATGACTTGCTACCAACCTCGAATTTCTTCAAGGTGTCCTTAAGTAGCAAGTTTTCCTTTTGGAGAGTTTCTAGATCATGGCATTTTATGCATGAGCTTAAACTATCATGATATTCAGCTTTTAACTTATCGAAATTACAAATAAGACTATCATGCTCCTTTTTTAGCAATTTGTATTTTCTACTAATTGTCTTACATTCATCAAATAATTCATGGAAAGCATTTAATAATTCATGATAAGGTAAATCTGCATCAATTAAATTCGTTACCTCTTCTCCGATGGCCATTAGGGCGTAATGAGCAACTTGCTCGGTGTTGGACTCCTCTTCTTCGGATGCGCTCGAATCATCCCATGTTGCTTTGAGCGCCTTCTTCTTTGGTGTTCTCTTTTTGATTTGGGGACAATCACTCTTGTAGCGTCCTGGCTTTTTGCACTCATAGCAAATGACTTGGTCCTTTTTGGGTTCAAGTTTGTTATTTGTGTCATTTTTAAACTTGTTTCTTTTAATGAATTTTTTAAATTTTCTTGTTAGAAGTGCTAAGTCATCGTCACAATCCTTATCACTTGAGTTTTCTCTCAAGTGGTCTTCTGAAGTTCTAAGTGCCATATCCTTCCTGTTCTTTGGAAGGATGTCTTTTTGCTCTTCATGAGCTTTGCAAGTCATCTCGTAGGTCATTAATGACCCAATTAGTTCTTCAAGAGGGGAGTTGTTTAGATCTTTCGCCTCTTGAATAGTAGTGACTTTAGGATCCCAACTTTTAGGAAGGGATCTTAGAATCTTATTTACGAGCTCAAAATCCGAAAAAATTTATCCGAGTCCTTTTAGATCGTTGACGACATCCGTGAAACGGGTAAACATGTCGCCAATAGTCTCACTCGGTTTCATCCGGAAAAGTTCAAAAGAGTGTAGCAAAAGATTGATTTTTGACTCTTCCACTCTACTTGTGCCTTCATGAGTCACTTCGAGTGTGTGCCAAATATCAAATGCGGTTTCACAAATCGAAACACGATTAAACTCGTTTTTATCAAGTGCACAAAATAAGGCATTCATAGCCTTTGCATTAAGAGCGAAAGCCTTCTTCTCCAAATCATTCCAATCGATCATTGGAAGAGAAGACTTCGAAAAACCGTTTTCGACAAGATTGCAAAGTTCAAAATCCATAGAAATAAGAAAGATCCTCATTCGGGTCTTCGAATAGGTGTAGTCCGTCCCATTGAACATGGGTGGACGTGTAATAGAATGACCCTCTTGGTTTCCGGCGTAAGCCATCTCTCTTGAGTTTTAATCCGTTTGAGAGTTAACCCCGCTCTGATACCAATTGTTAGGATCAAGAGCACTAAGAGGGGGGGGGGGGGGGTGAATTAGTGCAGCGGAAATCTTTCACTATTAAAATCGAAAGCTGCGTTCGTTTGATAAAAACAATTTCGATGTAAAAGCCAATTCTAAGATTACTTTAACTTAAGATTAAGCGAGATGACATTAAAGTAAATCTACGAAGGCAGTTTGCAGTTTATGATAAAAATCAGAATGCAAGCGCAAACTGAAATGCGACGTTCGTACGATAAAACCGGTTTACGTCTAAATGCCAATTTTGAGGATACTCAACTTTGAGATACATTTTATAAATGCGCAGAAGGCAGTTTGCAGTTATGATTAAAATTAAAACGTAAACGTAAACTGAAATGTAATGATCGTACGAAAAAGTCGATTTACGTCTAAACGCAGAATCGGAAAGTTCTGAACTTGGAAACACGTTCATAAAAGAGCAGAAGGCAGTAGCTATTTAGGAGGTTTGCAGTAAAGATAAAATGCTCAAAGTAAATGCAAACCGAGATTTAGAGTGGTTCGGTCAATCTTGACCTACTCCACTTTTGGCTTCCTCCACCGACGAGGTCACCGACGTCAACTAGAGGCCTTCCTTCAATAGGCAAAGGCCAACCACCCTTTTACAGTTTCACTTCTTTTGATGGGCTTAGGAGACAACCCTTACAGAAATTTTCTCTCCTCTCTTTACAACTCAAAACTTTGAAGAACAGAGGGAGGAGAACTTTTGGCCTTTTCAACAATTTTAAGCTCTAAGAATCATAGAAAAAGATCAAGATTTCGAGTGTAAGTTGTTCTCTTTCAGTGCTGAATGGGTGAGGTATTTATAGGCCCCAACCCAGTTCAAATTTGGAGCTCAAAACTGTCAATTCCCGGAATTCCGGGATCAGGCAGTTGCACCTCCTGATTGGGGCGGTTGCACTGCCTGGTAGAGCTCGAAGACTGAGCCTCTAGGTGGTGCCACCTCTGTCAGGGGCGGTTGCACCTCTCTGCCAGAGCTCGAAGACCGAGCTCAGGCGGTTGCACCTCCTGACTGGGACGGTTGCACCGCCTGCCAGAGCTCGAAGACTGAGCTCAGGCGGTGCTACCTCCTGTCAGGGGAGGTTGCACCGCCTAGTCTCGCTCGGAGACTGAGCCCAGGCGGTGCTACCTCCTGGCTGGGGTGGTTGCACTGCCCAGTCTCCCTGGGAGACTTAGCCCAGGCGGTGCTACCTCCTGGCTTGGGCGGTTGCACCTCCCACAACAATCAGGGTCCGAATGGGTAGATCCATTCGGCCCAATTTGAGTTTTTCAAGGGCCCAATTGCCCCAAGATTAAGCTAATGGGATCTCCTCCCATTTCCAACTTAATCATTATGCTAACTACGATAAATCCTAAGACAATTTATGCAGCTTGCTCCGGTGCGTCAATCACTTCTTCCGGCGAGTTTCCGACGAACTTCCGTCGATCATCCGATGAACCCTCGGTGATGCTCCTGCGGACTTCCGGCAAACTCCTGGACTTGCGACGATCCACTTGGCGAGTTTCGACAAGCTTCTTTTGGCAAGCTTATGGACTTCTCGAATTTGTTCCCGCAGAACCTCCGACGACTGTCCGAACTTCCGTCGAACTCTCGAACTCCCAACGTGATCATTGTCTTGACTCCGACGCAACTCCTGCTGCTTGTCTAACTTTCATCGTAGTTAATCCTGCACACTTATCTCAACACATAGATTAGACAACAAATGACAATTGACTTCATCATCAAAATTCGAGATTCAACAATCGACGTATACTAGAGGCCTTCCTTCAATAGGCGAAGGCCAACCACCCTTTTATAGCTTTTCTCCTTTTGACGAGCTTAGGAGACATCCTTTACAAGTTTTCACTCCTCTCTTAAATGATCAAGACTTAGAAAGAAAAGAGGGAGAGGAACTCTAGCCATGTACAACACTTTTAAGCTCTCAAATACTTAGAATAAAAGTAGCTTTCGGTGCCCTTTCATGCAGGAAAGGGTGGGGTTTATATAGGTCTCAATCAATTTGAATTCGAAGCTCAAAAGTGTCTATTCCCGGATTTCTAGGGTCCTGACGGTACCACCGCCATAACTGGATGGTACTACCGCTTGTCTGGGCGGTACTACTGCCTGGCATCGCTCGGAGACCGAGCTCAGACCATATAAAAGGTAGTACCACTATTGGCAGTAATAACTACCGACAGTACCACTGCTTGACAGGGGCGGTACTACCGCCCAGAACTCCTGGGAGACCAAGTCTCCTGGGCGGTGCCACCACTGGCCAGGAATTCTAGGTCCAAATGAGCTGATCTATTCGACCCAATTTGGGTCTACCAAGGGCCTAGTTGGCCCCAGATTAAGTTAATGAAATCACCTCTCAATCCTAACTTAATCTACATGTTAACTACGACAATTAAGACATCAATACTGCAGATCATGTTCCGGTGCATCAATCACTTCTTCCGGCGAGCTTCCGGCAAACTTCCGACGAACATCCTGTTAGGATCGGAGCGACACTAAGAGGGGGGGGTGAATTAGTGCAGCGGATTAAAACTTCGATTTTAACAAAATCTTTCGTACGATAAGAATGGAACTTGAAAAGTTTAACTTGAAAGCGTATTCTTAAAGTTGCGCAGCAAGGGTAATAAGGAACTAAAGTAGTAAGAAGATTTGCAGTAATGTAAATGACAATAATAAAATGCAAACCAGAGATTACGCCGATTTTTAGAGTGGTTCGGTCAAATGACCTACTCCACTTATGAGGCCCCTCTTCGATGAGGCTCCCACCTTCAACTAGCAAGTCTCTTGAAATGGAAGGGTAAACACCCCTCTTACAACCTTTTACAAGCAGCTCAACCTCTTACAAATTTTCAATAAGAAAGAAGGAGGAGAACTCTCTAGCAAATTGAAAACAAGACTTGCTAAGACTTTCTAAGACTTTTCTCTCAATCAAAATGCTTCTCAAAAGTTGTAACCTCAGCTGAGATTTGAGGGGTATTTATAGGCCTCAAGAGGATTCAAATTTTGGGCTTCAAAATTTGAATTCTCTTAGGGTTCCCGGTGCTGGAGGTGCCACCGCCCAGCCAGGCGGTGCCACCGCCCAGCGCTCGGGTGCTGGATGGTGCAACCGCCCAGCCAAGGAGGTGTCACCGCCCAGCACTCGGGTGCTGGGCGGTTTTACCGCCCAGCCAGGCGGTGCCACCGCTTGGCTCTCCAATTCATTTGTTTGGCTTAATTTTAGCCCAAAACCAAATCTGACTTTGGGCCCAGTTGGCCCCTAACCAGGATATAGGATTATCTCTTAATCCTAATCCTAATTACAGGTGAACTACATAACACAAAAAAAACATCCTAAGCAAGTTTTTTAACCGCGAATGTCGAGTCTTGTTCCGGCGAGCTTTCTGACGAACTTCTTCCGACGGACTCCCTGCAAGCTCCCAATCTTTGTGATGACTTTAACGAGTAGCCGAGCCTTCTCGGTGATCTCCGCGAGCCTCCGACGATTTCTTCGGCGAACTTCTGACACGTTCCTGATTTCTTCTCGGTTGGTTCCGGCAGTATCTCCGATGATTCTTCGGTCTCTTAAACGTCCATCGAGCTCGACTCCGGTATCCTTGCTTTATGTTTTCTGGTTATCATAGTTAATCCTGCACACTTAACTCAATAATATGGATTAGATCAATTAACCCACCAATTGATTATATCATCAAAATCCGAGATTCAACAATCTCCCCCTTTTTGATGATGACAATCAATTGATGACGGAGTTAAACATTACTCCCCCTATCTATATGCCATATTATGAGAAGATAAAAAACACTTGAATTCCATCCCATTGGATTCAAGCATAACCCGATAAGTTCTAATCGTAGAACTTATCGTTATCCTCATTAAACAATAGTAAGTACGAAACTTCGATGAAAATCATAAGTTAAATGATAAGGGACGAATTTTACTACGACAGAAGATAAAGATTTTCAATATAAATATCATGATATCAATCTTGTGATATTTTCAAGGATTTGCAAGTCATATAAGACATTCATATCACACAAGTTTTTGTAATTCAAATTAGTCATGCTATCGTTCTGGTGTAAGTCATCACTTCTCCCCCTTTGTCATCAACAAAAAGAGACAAGCCAGCTAATTGATGATCATAGAAAAAGGTTTAGCATTTATCAAAGTTCATCATTCAAATTTGCCAGAAATAGTTTATCCAAAAGACATCATCATCTATGCAGATTAAGACAGTAGTTATCTAAAAGGAAAGATCAGTTATCGTTCAATCGATGACAAACTTGAACTTGTTTTTAAAAGCAAACAGAACAGAATAAAAAGATACATCAATTTAATCCTTAGGAGGTAATCCACAGTGCTGATACATGATATCTATTTTTTCATTCATCTGTCGTAGTGTCTTCAAAATTTTAACTTGTTGATTCTGAATTTGTTCTTGCTGTGATTTGATCTGAGAAAGCTCCGTCATAATGATATCTTCAGAGGAGGAAACAGGAGCTGAAGGTGCTGCGCCAAAGGGACTAGGAGGAGGAGATTCATTTCCCATAAGAATTGGTGTTTCGGGTTATTCTATTGGTGTAGGAATTGGATCCGTCCTTCTAGGCTGCCTAACCCATATGCCATTGCTAAAAGTGCACCTAAGTCTTTTCAGCAGGTTTTTATTTATTATGTTATATCGATCATTTTGAATAGATTCTTCATCGGGTGGAATGCAAATGTCATAGGCATGAAGAATTATAGTGGTTAACCTCCCATATGGCAATATAGTATCTTTAGTCATAATATCCTGCATGTGTTGGCGAATTAAGTACCCAAAACAATTATGCTGACCGGTCATAATCCAATACATGGTTCCTATCTCTATTTAACTTATTTCGTCAAGATGAAATTGTTTGGGGAATATGATGCTTGTGATAATGTGATGAAGAATTTTAGAGTTGAAAGGTAGTAAGTGTTCACAGCTCTTGGGTAGGAAGTCAAGGTTTGGATTTGCAAAAATTGTTTTCACGGCTTCGGTATAGGTTGCTCCTATTTTTTTGACGTCCCATTTACCTTTAAAATAGCATCCCCTATCTTTTTCAGTTATGCTAATTAGCTCACAAATGGTGCTGTCAAATATTCTAATGGGTGTTCCTAGAATGTAAGTGCTTAGGCTATCATTGTCTTCATATAGGTTGGCATAGAACAATCTCACTAACCGTGGATAGATTGGTTCATCTATTTGTAGTAGAGGTAGAGCTTCTAGGTGTGCAAACCACCTAATGGGTTCTAAGTCCTCTAGTTCATCCAAATCAACGTATTTTCCCTTATGGACACATCGTGTTTCAAATTTTGGAAAGCTAAGGGCTACCTCTTTTGATCTAAAAAGGTCATGGTTATATGAATCTCCTTCAATCCTTATTCCTTTTGATCTCTTAGGAGCCATTTTCTAGACAACATGATGATGAAATTGTGAAAAATAAGCAAGAGAAAGAGGAAAGAAAAGAGGGATTTCAAGTGTTACCTTGTGGAGATTATGTTGAGAGATGGAAAGCTTGGACCACCAAGAATCCTTCTCCAATGTTTCTAAGAGTTAGAATGAGGGTTAGAGGGAATGGGAGAGGTTTTTGAGAGGTTTTTCTTCGGGTTGGGGGCGGTGTCACCGCCGGCCCTAACCCCTCGGGTTAAAAGGGTTACTCGGTCGGTGTCACCGCCAAACTGGTCGGTGTCACCGCCTGGCGCCCGAGCGCCAGTCGGTGCAACCGCCGGATCTGGCGGTGCCACCGCTGGCATCACGCGGAGGAAAGAAAAAAAAAATTTTCTTCCTTCCTTTTGTTTAGCTTCTTCCCTCAAGATCATAATTTATACTTTAATGGATCATTTTGAATTGAAGAAGAAGGAAGAATTCAAATTCATAAACGAGGGGAAAAGAACGAGTCCTTTTTGTGAAGTTCATTTTAGGGACAATTTAGCATGCCTAATTCCCTTCGGATGAATTCAAATTGGTCTTCATTCAAAGCTTTTGTAAATATATCTGCTAATTGATGCTTTGTGTCAATGAATTATAGAACAACATCATTGTTAAGAACATGATTGCGTATGAAATGATGCATAACGTCGATGTGCTTAGTTCTAGAGTGCTGAATTGGATTTTTAGTAAGGCATATGGCACTAGTATTATCGCATTTTATGGGAATATTTTCAAGGTGAATTCCATAGTCTTCTAATGTATTTTTCATCCAAATTACTTGTGCACAACATGCACTTGCAGCAATGTATTCGGCTTCCGCCGTAGATAGTGCAACTGAATTTTGTTTCTTGGAAGTCCAAGAAACAAGTGCATGTCCTAAAAATTGGCATGTTCCGGATGTACTTTTTCTATCTATCCTGCATCCGCCAAAATCGGCATCTGCATAAGCTATTAGATCGAATTTTTCAGATTTTAGATACCACAATCCTAAATTTGGAGTTCCTTTAAGATACCTAAATATTCTTTTAACACTCTTAAGATGAGATAATTTAGGATTAGATTGAAACCTAGCGCAAAGTCCTACACTAAACATAATATCCGGTCTAGTCGCAGTGAGGTAGAGTAGACTACCTATCATTCCCCTATATGTTTTTTGATCGAAACTTTCACCATTTTCATCCATATCTAACTTAGTCGCAGTACTCATAGGGGTGTTTATTGCTTTTGAATTATCCATGTTAAATCGTTTTAACAATTCTAATGTATATTTAGATTGGTTAAGAAATATACCATCACTAAGTTGTTTGATTTGTAATCCCAAAAAGAAAGTTAATTCACCCATTAAACTCATTTCAAATTCAAGACTCATACATTTGGCAAATGATTCACATAGTGATTCATCCGAAGAGCCAAACACAATATCGTCAACATAAATTTGCACAATAAGAAAATTATTTTCAAAATGTTTAATAAACAATGTAGTATCAACCTTGCCTTTGGTAAAATTATTTAAAATAAGAAAGGAACTAAGCCTTTCATACCAAGCTCTAGGAGCTTGTTTTAAGCCATAGAGAGCTTTAGTCAATTTGAATACATGATTAGGAAGAAGAGAATTTTCAAATCCGGGAGGTTGTTCGACAAATACTTCTTCGGAAATAAAACCATTCAAGAAAGCACTTTTAACATCCATTTGAAATAGTTTAAAATTATTACTACTAGCATAGGCAAGAAGCATCCTTATGGCTTCTAATCGAGCCACGGGAGCGAAGGTTTCTTCGTAATCGATACCTTCTTCTTGGTTGAAACCTTTGGCCACTAATCTAGCCTTGTTTCTAACCACGATACCATTTTCGTCTTGCTTGTTTCTAAAGACCCACTTAGTACCTATGACTAAGTGGTCACTTGGTCTAGGAACAAGCTTCCATACCTCATTCCTCTCAAATTGGTTCAATTCTTCTTGCATTGCAATGACCCAAAAATCATCTTTTAAGGCTTCGTCAATGCATTTAGGTTCAATTTGAGAAAGGAAAGCGGCGTTAGCACAGAAATTTTTGAAAGAAGAACGAGTTTGAACCCCTTTTGATGTATCTCCTATAATTTGCTCTTTTGGATGAGCATCTACATACTTCCATTCTTTTGGTAAAGAAATTTCGGAAGAAGATGCATTCAAATGGCTATTTTGAGGAGAGGGTTCATTTAAATTCAAATTATCAAAACCAAGATCATCATCAAAATCATTTTTCTTTAAATCGGAAATTTCATTAAAAACTACATGAATAGACTCTTCAATTACTAAAGTTCTTTTATTAAAAACCCGAAAAGCTTTAGAAACGGAAGAGTAACCAAGAAAGATGCTTTCATCGGATTTAGCATCAAATTTTCCTAAAGCATCCCTTTCATTTAAAATAAAGCATTTACAACCAAAATATTTAAAATAGGAGATGTTTGGTTTTTTGTTATTCCATAATTCATAGGGAGTTTAGGATAAGGATGGTCTTATTAGGACTCTATTCATGATGTAGCAAGCCGTATTTACGGCTTCGGCCCAAAAGTACTTAGGTAAACTATGTTCATTCAACATAGTTCTTGCCATTTCTTGTAGGTTTCTATTTTTCCTTTCAACTACTCCATTTTGTTGAGGATTTCTTGGAGTTGAGAAGTTGTGATTGTACCCATTACTTTCGCAAAAATTTTGAAAGTCACGGTTTTGGAATTCACCACCGTGATCACTCCGAATTGATGAAATCATGAAGCCTTTTTCGTTTTGAGTGAGTTTACAAAATTTAGAGAAACACTTGAAGCAATCACTTTTGTGAGCTAAGAAATAGGTCCAAGTGTATCTAGAGTAGTCATCCACAATCACAAAAGCATATTTGCTTTCACCTAGACTTGTTGTATCAATTGGTCCAAATAAGTCCAAATGGATCAATTGTAATGGTCTAGTAGTGCTAATTTGATTTTTTGGTTTGAAGCTTGTTTTTATTTGTTTGCCTAGTTGACATGCATCGTATACTTTGTCCTTAATAAACTTTATATTTGGAATTCCTCGTACTAATTCTTGAGATGAGATCTTAGATATTGTTTTTATGCTTGCATGACCTAATCTCCTATGCCAAAGCCAAGCATCATCATTTACGGCGGAGAAGCACATTTCATTACTTAGTTCATCAAGATTGATGGTATAGACATTATTTTGTTTTAAAGCAATCATAGTCATGTTATGATTTGATTTTTCAATAATGCACATATTTGATTCAAATCTAACGATGTAATCTTTATCGCATAGTTGACTAATACTCAAGAGATTATGTTTCAATCCATCAACTAGTAAGACATCATCAATGGAAAAATTAAATTTGTTACCAATAGTTCCCTTGCCAATGATTTTGCCGTTGTTGTTGTCTCCGAAGGTAACGTACCCTTCTTCTTTGCTAGTGAGCATAGAGAAATGAGATGGATCTCCAGTCATATGTCTTGAGCATCCACTATCGAGATACCATCTCTTGCTCCTAGCTTGTGGGTTTGTCTACAAAAGATGATGATTTTTAGGTACCCATTTGATTTTGGGTGCCTCAAAAATTGACCCACTAACTTTGTTATTTATGATTGAATTCTTTATAGTTCCTTTAGGAACCTATATTAATTTTTGTGAACTAATTTTCCTAAATGGGCATTTGTAGGCAATATGTCCGAATTTTCAACAAAAGTTGCATTTCATATAAGAGGAAACATGTAATGTAGGTCCTTTTATGAAAGTGGTAGGATTTTGATGTAATCCTTTTACAAATCCAATTCCATTTCTATTTGCGATGTGACCCTTGTATGCAAGGATCATATCTAATCCTTTGCTACCAAACCTTAAACTTGTTTAAGGTTTCCTTAAGAAGTAAATTTTCATTTTTTATTGCTTCTAAGTGCTCACACTTAGAGCATGGAGGAGTTTGAAGACTATCAAACTTATCTTGTAGCAAAGCATGCTCTTTCTTTAAGATACTTAACTTCTTGCTAACAGTTCTACATTCATCAAATAATTCATGAAAAGCGATAGATAGTTCTTCAAAAGATAAATCTTCATTAAATAAATCACATACCTCTTCTCCTAACGCCATTAGCACGTAATGAGCAACTTGCTGGGTGTTGGACTCCTCTTCTTCGGATGCGCTTGAATCATCCCACGTTGCCTTGAACGCCTTCTTCTTTGATGTTCTCTTTTTGGCTTGAGGACAATCGTTCTTATAGTGTCCCGGTTTTTTGCATTCATAGCAAATCACTTGGTCCTTCTTTTGTTCAAATTTATTTTTTGTATTATTTTTAAATCTGTTCTTTCTTAAATATTTTTTAAATTTTTGAGTCAAAAGTGCAATGTCATTGTCACTGTCCTCATCACTTGATGTTCCTTTCAAGTGGTCTTCTTGTGATTTGAGTGTCATATCCTTCCTGTTCTTTGGAAGGGGGTTCTCGAGCTCGTCATGAGCTTGACATGTTATTTCGTAGGTCATTAGAGACCCAATGAGTTCTTCAAGAGGGAATGCTTTAAGGTCTTTGGCCTCTTGAATGGCCGTAACTTTTGGATCCCAACTTTTAGGGAGGGATCTTAAGATTTTAGTTACTAGTTCAAAGTTAGTAAAATCTTTACCAAGAGCTTTGAGTCCATTGATGACATCCGTAAACCGGGTGTACATGTCTCCGATGGACTCACTTGGTTTCATTCGGAAAAGTTCGTAAGAGTGCACAAGGATGTTGATTTTGGATTCTTTCACTCGGCTAGTGCCTTCATGAGTGACCTCAAGAGTTCTCCAAATATCAAAAGCCGAATCACACATTGAAACACGATTAAATTTGTTTTTGTCTAGTGCACAAAACAAGGCATTCATAGCCTTTGCATTTAAAGCAAAAACCTTCTTCTCCGATTCATCCCATTCGCTCATCGGAAGAGAAGATTTTTGAAATCCATTCTCGACAATAGACCAAAGCTCAAAGTCCATAGAAATGAGGAAGATTCTCATGCGAGTCTTCCAATATGTGTAATCCGACCCATTAAACAAAGGTGGTCGTGCAATAGAATGACCCTCTTGCATGCCGGAGTAAGCCATCTCTCTTGGGTATTAAACCAAATATGAGAGATAACCTTGCTCTGATACCACTTGTTAGGATCGGAGCGGCACTAAGAGGGGGGGGTGAATTAGTGCAGCGGATTAAAACTTCGATTTTAACAAAATCTTTCGTATGATAAGAACGGAACTTGAAAAGTTTAACTTGAAAGCGAATTCTTAAAGTTGCGCAGCAAGGGTAAAAAGGAACTAAAGTAGTAAGAATATTTGCAGTAATGTAAATGATAATAATAAAATGCAAACCAGAGATTACGCCGATTTTTAGAGTGGTTCGGTCAAATGACCTACTCCACTTGCGAGGCCCCTCTTCGATGAGGTTCCCACCTTCCACTAGCAAGTCTCTTAAAATGGAAGGGTAAACACCCCTCTTACAATCTTTTACAAGCAGCTCAACCTCTTACAAATTTTCAATAAGAAAGAAGGAGGAGAACTCTCTAGCAAATTGAAAACAAGACTTGCTAAGACTTTCTAAGACTTTTCTCTCAATCAAAATGCTTCTCAAAAGTTGTAACCTCAGCTGAGATTTGAGGGGTATTTATAGGCCTCAAGAGGATTCAAATTTTGGGCTTCAAAATTTGAATTCTCTTAGGGTTCCCGGTGCTGGAGGTGCCATCGCCCAGCCAGGCGGTGCCACCGCCCAGCGCTCGGGTGCTGGACGGTTTCACCGCCCAGCCAGGCTGTGCCACCGCCTGGCTCTCCAATTCATTTGTTTGGCTTAATTTTAGCCCAAAACCAAATCTAACTTTGGGCCCAGTTGGCCCCTAACCAGGATATAGGATTATCTCTTAATCCTAATCCTAATTACAGGTGAACTACATAACATAAAAAAAACATCCTAAGCAAGTTTTTTAACCGCGAACGTCGAGTCTTGTTCCGGCGAGCTTTCCGACGAACTTCTTCCGACGGACTCCCTGCAAGCTCCCAATCTTTGTGATGACTTTAACGAGTAGCCGAGCCTTCTCGGTGATCTCCGCGAGCCTCCGACGATTTCTTCGGCGAACTTCTGACACGTTCCCGATTTCTTCTCGGTTGGTTCCGGCAGCATCTCCGATGATTCTTCGGTCTCTTAAACGTCCATCGAGCTCGACTCCGGTATCCTTGCTTTATGTTTTCTGGTTATCATAGTTAATCCTGCACACTTAACTCAATAATATGGATTAGATCAATTAACCCACCAATTGATTATATCATCAAAATCCGAGATTCAACACATCCAACAAACCCTCGGCGATGCTCCAGCGGACTCTCGGTAAACTCCTGGACTTGCGACGATCCTCTTAGTGAGTTTCGACGAGCTTCTTTGGCAAGCTCTTGGACTTCTCGGATTGTTCCCGTAAAACCTCCGACGAACGTTCGGACTTCCGATGAACTCTTGAACCCCCAACGTGATCTTGGTCTTGACTCCGACTTAACACCTACTACTAGTCATAGGTGCCCAGCAAGCCAATCACGTGAATGATGGCACGTGCGACTTGATACAGAATCTTTTTGCTTATTATATTTTGGCATATATCACTTTATAACTATTGCATATATGCACATATATATTGTGATGTCCTTAGATTTGTGCAATGGGAATCAGATCGTGATGAGATCACGAAAATGTGATCGATTCACCTTTAAACACACATCCTAAATAATTTCGGTCATAGGTTACTCAAGAGGGACATCATGATAACTGGACAAACTGGTGTGCTGTATACCCATCCATATGATGGATGCAACTGGTCTCATAGTTGCTCGTGTAGGGACACTAGGGATACAATACAGGTGCTCATTGGATAATGAGTTCACTGATTGATCTGCTTACGGAATGCTAGATGGTTGATGATACCTTATTATCAGATAGCGATTCCGTAGTCCTAGTGGTATATCTGGTCCTTAGACTTGAGACACCAAGGATGTCCTGTATGAGTGCACCACTCTTTGATACCAGACTTATAGGTTTGATTGTCCCAGATCTAGTACAGTTGGTCATTGGGAGTGGTAGTCGACCTTACGAGGGCTATTGAGTGTCGATAGAGGATCATCCACTCTTGGCGTCATAAGAGGAATATCCCATGTGTTTTTGCTCAGACAAATCTCTGGCTAGGGTCATTCGGGTTGAGAGAGAAAGAGTTCTCCGGGAGAATCCGATTAGAGCGAGACTCGAGTAGAAACCATATGGGTCTGACAACACCATGCTCGATATACGGTCTTTGAGATATTAGATGGATGAGGGACTATAGGTACACGGTAACTGAGGACAGACATGTCCAATGAATTGGATTCCCCTGTATCGTCTGGGGACTACGGCGTAGTGGCCTAGTACGTCCGTAGTTGATGAGTCGAGTGAATTATTACAGAGATAATAATTCACTGAGTTAGAAGGAGTTCTGATAGGTATGACTCACAGCCAGCTCGATATTGAGCCTAGAGGGTCACACACATATGGTAGGCATTGTGATGAGTAGAGGTTCGGATATGAGATATCCGTCGGAGCCCTTGTCTTATTGGATATCCAATAAGCCCTTGAATTATTAGATCCCATGGACGAGATCCAATAAGAGCCCATGAGGGATTATTGGATAGAGATCCGCTAATCTAAAAGGAATGGGTTATTGTATGCAGATCCAATACCCACTATGGGAGGATCCATTAGGTTTTGACAAGGGACCTCTATAAATAGGAGGGATTCAAAGCCTCATAGGTTAGAGCCTTTGCTTGTCTCTCCTATTCTCCTTCCCCTCTCCACCTCAGAGCAGACTTGGAGGTTTGAGGAGTGTCGTCGCAGCCCTACTGTGTGGATCACCGCTAAAGAGGAGGACGCTTGACCTCCTTCACCCTCTCCTAAAGATCTGCAAGGAAATAGGGATATACGATCTCCCTAGGTAACACAATCTACTCTATATGCAGTTTTTCAGTTTTGCAGATTTTACACACCAATCTTCGCACGACGACGAACATCTCTTTGGGAATCGGGGATTTTGTTTTCTTGTTCTTCCGCTGCGCATCTGTTGTCGCCCCCAAGATTTTCCAACAGTGGTATCAGAGCCAGGTTGTTCGTGCAAATGATTGGTTTTGAATTGCGTGTGTTGTATTTAGGAAGAATTTTGATGTCAAAATCGTTGACGCAAAAACAAGGAAGGGCAGCAACAGTTGCTACCGTCGATCTGCGTGCCTGCAGCCACCTGCAACGACAGCCGTAGCCAAGCAGCACAGCGCCGGCGCATGTGCAAGCGCTGTGCCTGCAATAGACTTGCTGCCGGCGGGGCTAGCAGCCAGCGGGCAGAGATATCGCAGGGCAGCGGCGCTTGCGGTCGTTGCTCACGTGGGGTGACGTGCTGCAGGGCAGCGGCGCCTGTGGCCATTGCTCTCGCGGGCAAAAACCCCAGCGAGGCAGCACCGCCTGTGGGTGCTACCTCGCGGGCAGAGCCGCCCGCGGAATGGGCGACGCCCACAGGGGCGCCCGCCCGCGGGGGGGTAACGCTACCCACGGGGGCGCCCACCTGCAGGGGCGGCGCCTCGACCCCGTTGCACTTGCCGCTGCCGGCAGGGTGGCGGCGGCAGCAACAGGAGCGAAGAGGGAGAGGAGCTTAGGGTTTTTGGGCAAAAAGATAGTTTTGCCCTTGTGAATTTGAGATATTCCAGTTTCTATCTTTTTTCCAAATTACAAAAATACCCCTATGAATTCAAAAATTCCCTATATGTCCCTGATTTCATAAAATACTAATTAATTAAAAAGTTTAGTTGATTATTATTTTTATCATTATCTAGTAGTCTTACATGATGATGATTATTTATACATGTGATGTATGATGTGTGGACAAATGATCATGGACCGTGTGATGCGTGTACTTGTGATTATTATTATTGGGGTCTATGAGCCTCTATTATATTTCTCGTTTATTGTCGGGCTTGCGTGCCTATGATTAAGTTGTAATCACATGAGGAGGCACAGCGGGAGCATGGATGCGATAGCAGGACCCATGAGACGGACGATCGCGATGCATGAAGATGCATCGAGATGTCGACGGAACCGACAAGGACGAGATGGACAATCACAGGGTATGGAGATGCACCATTGCACACAAAGATCTTGATGTGAGTGATTAGGCCTACTGGCTCAGGCCTAATCACATTAGGTTGTGGTCCATGATCATCTGGTATGAGTGCTTATACACATACTAGATATGTATATATATTTGCATGCGATGTAGATATATATTAAATATGTATATGTGTGACATGTCATATTAGGAGACCAAATCATAGAAATATCTCTCTCGATAATATTAAGTCGGTAAACGTGAGGCAATTAGATTGACCCACGTGGCCTTCCATCGTTTTAAGTAGGAACTGATTCCCCATGTAGGTTGAGTTGGTCGAGTCCCTCGAGACTCACCTATATCGCGATTCGCTATCTTGCTTATGACATAGAGATGTCACCGGTGACCTGAGGACATGGTATGCTTGGTCGAGTCCCTCGAGGGTATATCATCAAATCAGACTCATCTTGTAACGAAGGTGTTGACTTAACCGAGCATCATGGTTGGTCGAGTCCCTCGAGACCATGGTGATTCAGAGGCCGAACAGGACAGGAATCATAAGGAGTTATGATTGGCAAGAGTTCCCTACCTTTTAGGCTTAGTATGATTGGTTGAGTCCCTCGAGGTTACACTAAGACGCTGATTGGATCCTGATCCCTACTAGAAGTCTACTGGAGACTTCCGTTTCACGTGCTAAGGATGTCGCGTGACTCGTTAGTAAAATAGTGGGAGCATATTAAGATAGAAGTCCATATCTTGATAGTTTATTTCTTGCAAAATCTGCATGTTATTCATTTCTGCTACATCTTTATTTTTAGAAAATGTCGCTTTCAAATCCCTTACGTGGCATACTTGATGTCAACCACCTCACTGGTCCAAATTATACGGATTGGCTCCATAACTTGAGAATTATTCTCATGGCGGAGAAAATCGTATACGTCCTTGATACAGTGATGCCTACGCACGAGGAAGGGGCAAGCAAGGATGAGATCGCTCGCTACGTAAAGTACATTGATGACTCCACTCTTGCTCAGTGCTATATGTTGGGCTCTATGACTCCTGAGTTACAGAGACAACATGAAAATATGGATGTCATATCCATTCTCCTACATGTCCGCAAATTGTTTGAGGAACAGGGAAGGACTCAACGATATGAAATATCCAAGAGCCTCTTCCGGGCTAGGATGACTGAGGGGACACCGGTTCAGAACCATGTCCTAAAGATGATTGAGTGGATAGAGAAACTCATAGGTCTAGGAATGGTCCTAGAGGATAACTTGTGTGTGGACATTGTGCTTCAGTCCCTACTATATTCTTTTTCACAGTTTATAATGAATTTTAATATGAACAAGCTTGAGGTGACTCTCCCAGAGCTCCTCAATATGTTAAGGGAGGTAGAGAGTACTATTAAGAAAGAGAAGCCCGTTCTCTACACTAGTGAGATTAAAAAGAAAAGGAAAGCAGAAAGGTCCCTTAAGAAGGGAAAGGGCAAGGGCAGACCAGGTAAAGCAAAGGTTACTAAGAAAGACCCAACAAAGGATAAAGGCCAGTGCTTCCACTGTGGTAAAGATGGGCACTGGAAGAGGAACTGCAAAGAGTACATTGTAGAGAGGGCGAAATAGAAGCTTGGAGAAGCTTCAGGTACATTCATGATCAATCTCTAATTGTCAGATTTTTGTGATAGTGCATTGGTATTGGATACCAATATTGCTTATCACATCTACAATTTATTGTAAATTCTAGCAAAGCCGAGGGGAGATTGGCGAAAGGAACATTGCATAATGGTTTATTTATGTTAGACACTACTCCATATATCATGAATGTAAATGTGTCCAAGAGGAAACGAGATGAGATGAACAGTGCATACCTGTGGCATTGTAGGCTAGGTCACATCTATAAAAGAAGGATTCAAAAGTTGCTAAATGATAGATATCTAGATCCATTCGACTATATGTCATATGCAACTTACGAGCCTTGCCTTCGTGGGAAACTGACCAACTCTCCATTTAGTGGAACTAGAGAGAGAGCCACTGAACTGTTGGAACTCATACATAGTGATGTGTGTGGACCCATGTCAACTCCTGCCATTGGTGGTTACTCCTACTTCATTATCTTTACTGATGATTTCTCAAGGTATGGATATGTGTACTTAATGAAGTACAAGTCCGAGGCCTTTGAGAAATTCAGAGAGTATAAGAATGAGGTGGAGAACCAGACTGGAAAGAGTATCAAAACTTTTTGATCAAATCGAGGAGGTGAGTACTTAAGTACAGAGTTTACTCAGTTCCTCAAGGACCATAAGATATTATCCCAATGGACACCTCCTTATACACCTCAACTCAATGGTGTCTCTGAAAGGAGAAATCGTACGCTATTAGACATGGTACGGTCCATGATGAGTTTCGCTGACCTGCCCATCTCATTCTAGGGATATGCCATAGAAACCGCAGCTTACCTTCTGAATAGAGTTCCAACTAAGTCGGTAGTGTCTACACCATATGAGATATGGAAAGGGAAAAAGTCTGATCTTAAGGTTGTTAAGATTTGGGGCTATCCTGCCCACGTTAAAAGACACAACCCCGATAAGTTAGAATCAAGTACAAAGCGATGCAAATTTGTGAGATACCCCAAGGAAACTTGTGGGTATTATTTCTATCATCTCGAGGACCAAAAGGTCTTTGTAGCTAAGAGAGCAGTGTTCCTTGAGAAGGAACACATTCTTGGCGGAAATAGTGGGAGAATGATAGAGTTGAGCGAGGTTGGAGAACCAAGCTCAAGCACCACTCTACAGCCCGAGTCTGTTCAAGTACATAATATACAAGTTTCAACTTTACGTAGGTCTGATAGAGTATCCCATCTTCCTGAGAGATATGTGGGATATATTAGAGAAGAGGATATTGAGGATATTGATCCTTAGACATACGAGGAGGCTATTATGAGTATAAACTTTGGGAAGTGGCAAGAAGCCATGAATTCTGAGATAGATTCTATGTACTCCAACTAGGTTTGAAACCTAGTTGATGCGCTCGAAGGTATTGTACCCATCGGTTGCAAGTGGATCTTTAAGAAAAAGATCAGAGTAGATGGAAAGGTAGAGACCTATAAAGCAAGGCTAGTGGCTAAGGGGTATCATCAAAGGCAAGGTGTTGACTACGACGAAACCTTCTCACTCATAGCAATGTTGAAATCCATTAGAATTCTATTGGCTATTGCAGCACACTATGATTATGAGATCTGGCAGATGGATGTGAAAACTGCATTCCTCAATGGGAACCTCGAGAAGGAGGTGTATATGATGCAACATGAGGGATTCGTGTCTAAAAACTGCCCAGATAAGGTGTGTAGGTTGCTTAGATCCATTTATGGACTAAAGCAAGCTTCTCGAAGTTGGAACATAAGATTTGATGAGGCAATTAGATCTTATGACTTCGTTAAGAACAAAGATGAGCCTTGTGTGTACAGGAAGATAAGTGGGAGCGCTATCACCTTTTTAGTGTTATATGTGGATGACATCCTAATCATTGGGAATGACGTAGGAATGCTATCCACAGTAAAGACTTAGTTATCTAGACACTTTTCCATGAAGGACTTAGGGGAAGCATCCTATATCTTAGGGATTAGAATCTATAGAGATAGATCCAAGAGGATGCTTGGCTTGTCCCAATCCAGGTACATAGAAACCATTGTCAAAAGGTTTGACATGAAAAATTCCAAGAGAGGTCTCATACCGATGAGACATGGGATATCGCTTTCTACGAGTATGTCCCCAAAGACTCCAAAAGAAAGGGTGAACATGGATATGATATCTTATGCCTCAGCAATAGGGTCTATCATATATGCCACGCTATGTACTAGGCCTGATATAACGCATGCTCTCAGTGTCACGAGTCGGTATCAGGCGGATCTAGGCTTGGAGCACTGGAAAGCAGTAAAGTGTATCCTTAAGTACTTAGAAAGACTAATGATCTTTTACTAGTATATGGAGGTAATAGCCTTAAGGTTGAAGGCTATACGGACTCAAGTTTTCAGTCTGATGTCGATGATAGCAAGTCAAATTCAGGGTATGTGTACACCTTGAATGGAGGAGCAATGTGCTGGAATAGTTCCAAGCAAGATACTACTACTGACTCAACTACAGAGGCGGAGTACATTGCTGCATCAGATGCAGCAAAGGAGGGAGTTTGGTTGAAGAAGTTCATCACAGATTTGAGAGTCGTGCCAGGTAGCGAGGAGCCGATCTCCTTATATTGCGACAATAACGGGCCTCAAGCGAAGGAACCTAGGTCTCATCAGAAATCTAAGCATGTTATGAGGAGGTTCCACCTTATCAGAGAGATCGTAACCCGAGGAGATGTAGCAGTGGAAAGAGTTTCATTCGAAGATAACATTGCAGATCCACTAACAAAGCCGTTGTCTCAGATTGTCTTTGAGCATCACAGGGGTCTGATGGGGATCAGACACATAGGTGATTGACTTTAGGTCAAGTAGGAGATTGCTAGTCATAAGTGCCCAGTATGCCAATCACGTAAGTGATGGTACGTGTGACTTGATACAGAATCTTTTTGCTTATTATATTTTGACATATATCACTTTATAACTATTGCATATATGCACATATATATTATGATTTCCTTGGATTTGTGCAATGGGAATCGAATCGTGATGAGATCACGAAAATGAGATCGATTCACCTTTAAACACATATCCTAAATAATCCCTGTCATAGGTTACTTGAGAGGACATCGTGATAATCGAACAGACTATTGTGCCGTATACCTGTCCATATGATGGATGCAGCTGGTCTCATAGCTGCTTGTGTAGGGACACTAGGGATATAGTACAGGTGCTCATTAGAGAATGAGTTCACTGATTGATCCGCTTACGGAATACTAGATGGTTGATGATGCCTTATAGTCAGACAACGATTCCGTAGTCCTAGTGGTATATCTGGTCCTTAAACTTGAGACACCAAGGATGTTCTGTATGAGTGCTCGACTCTTTGATACCAGACGTATAGATTTGGCTATCCCAGATCTAGTACAGTTGGTCATTGGGAGTGGTAGTCGACCTTACGAGGGCTATTGAGTGTCGATAGAGGATCATCCACTCTCGGCGTCATGAGAGGAATATCCCATGTGTTCTTGCTCAGACAAATCACTGGCCAGGTTCATTCGGGTTGAGAGAGAAAGAGTTCTCTAGGAGAATCCGATTAGAGCGAGACTCGAGTAGAAACCATATGGGTCTGACAGCACCATGCTCGATATATGATCTTTGGGATATTAGATGGATAAGGGACTATAGGTACACAGTAATTGAGGACAGACAAGTCCAATGGATTGGATTCCCCTGTATCGTTTGGGGATTACGACGTAGTGGCCTAGTACGTCCGTAGTCGATGAGTCGAGTGAATTATTATAGAGATAATTATTCACTGAGTTAGAAGGAGTTCTGACAGGTATGACTCACGGCCAGCTCAATATTGGGCCTAGAGGGTCACACATTTATGGTAGGCATTGCGATGAGTAAAGGTTTGGATATGAGATATCCAATGGAGCCCTTGTCTTATTGGATATCCAATAAGCCCCTGAATTATTGGATCCCATGGACGAGATCTAATAAGAGCCTATAAGAGATTATTGGATTGAGATCCGCTAATCTAAAAGGCTTGGGTTATTGGATGCAGATCCAATACCCACTAGGGGATGATCCATTAGGTTTTGATAGGGGACCTCTATAAATAGGAGGGATTCAGAGCCTCATAGGCTAGAGCCTTTGCTTGCCTCTCCTATTCTCCTTCCCCTCTCCACCTCAAAGTAGGCTTGGAGTTTTGAGGAGCGTCGTCGCAGCCCTGTTGTGTGGATCACCGCTAGAGAGGAGGACACTTAACCTGCTTCACCCTCTCCTAAAGATCTGTAAGGAAATAGGGATATAAGATCTCTCTAGGTAACACAATCTACTCTATACGCAATTTTTCAGTTTCGCGGATTTTACGCACCAATCTTCGCAGGACGACGAACATCTCTTTGGGAATCGGGGATTTTATTTTCTTGTTCTTCCGCTATGCATCTGATGTCGCCCCCAAGATTTCCCAACACCTGCTGCATGTCTTACTGCCATCGTAGTTAATCCTGCACACTTAAAACATACTTTGATCTAGACAATTAATACTAAGCATTAATCAAGTTGTCCAGCATATCATTGGTCCCTCGACGCTTCGTCCGATTCTTCGGTGCATCGTCCTCTCTTACGGCCTATTGTCCAATCAGCCAGTTGACTCCGCAACTCCGATATCCTTGACGCAATATCCGCTCTTCTTGGCCCGATGCCTAAATCCATAGCCCGAAGCCTTTTGTCGATACGTCGACCATTCCTCCGGTCCGACGTCTAATCTTCTAACATGTTTTCCTCCGGCACAACATGATTTTTTCTAATTTAATTGTCTCATCCTAATCAAAGTATCCTGCATCACTCAAAATGCAGATTAAAACATAAACATATAACGATTGGTTTCATCATCAAAATACGAGATTCAACACGTGGGATACCCCAAGAAAACTTGTAAGTATTATTTCTTTCACCCCGAAAACCAAAAGGTCTTTATTACCAAGAGAGTTGTGTTCCTTGAGAAGCAACACATTCTTAGTGAAAACGATGGGAGCGTGATGGAGTTGAGCAAGGTTGGAGAACCAAGTTCAATCACTATTCAATAAGCCGAGTATGTTTAGGTACTATCACACAAGTTCTAACTTTATATAGATTGGGCAGAATTTCTACCCTCTTGAGAGATATATAGGATGTTGAATCTCTGATTTTGATGATGAAACCAATTGATAGTGTTTATGATTTGATCTGCATTTTGAGTGATGCAGGATGCTTCAATCAGGGAGAGACAATTAAAGCAGGAAAAATCATGTTGGGCCAGAGAAAAATATTTCATAAGGAGCCGAAGGATTAGTTGAAGTATCGGCAGAAGGCTTCGGGCCATGAGTTCGGGCATCGGGCCAAGAAGAGTAGATATTGCACTAAGAAAATCGGAGTTGCGGAGGTCAATTGGCCGATTGGGCAATAGGCCACAAGAGAGGACGATTCACCGAAGAATCGGATGAAGCCTCGATGAACTAATGATATGCCATGACAACATTTGATTAGCTTAGTAATAATTGTCTAGCTCGAAGTAGGTTTTATTTGTATAGGATTAACTATGATAGTGATCAAGGAATAAAGCAAAATGAAGCCCTAGAGTCAAGAACAAGATTTTGTTGGGAGTTCGAGAGTTCGTCGAAAGTTTTATCGGAATTGACCGAGAAGTCCAAGAGCTTGCCAAAGAAGCTCGTCGGAACTCACCAAGAAGATCATCGTGAAGTCCAGGAGCTTGCCGGGAGTCCACTAGAATATTACCGAGAGATCATCGGAAGCTCGCTAGAAGAAACCTAGACTTATAGACTTGTTTAGCTTAGTAAATGCCTTAAATTTTGTAGTTAGCACATAATTGAGATTGGAATTGGGCCAACCCAATTAGGGTCCAGTTGGGCCTATGTATGAACTATGTTGGGCCCAATGAAAGGCCCAAACAGTGACCTAATAGGTGGCACCGTCGTGGCACAATCTCCGAGATTATGTTAGGCGGTGGTACCGCCCGTACTCGGGAAACCCGAGATGAGATATTTTTAGGCTCCAAGTTTGAATCAACTTGAATCATCCCTGGTTAAATAACATAAGAATTGAGAGTGAAAAAGAAAGAAAACGCTACTGTAATCTTGTATGAACTCCTCTCAAAGATCTAAGCGTTAGTATAGTTTGAGAGAGGAGTAAGTGGGGGTGTAAAGGTTCTCTCCTAAGCCTGCAAAAGGAGAATAGAGTTGTAACAAGGAGATTAATCTTCGTCTATTAAAGGAAGATCGTTAGTAGATGCCGGTGGCCTCGACGGAAGAGGAATCGGTGGAGTGAATGTAGGTCACGACGACCGAACCACTATAACTCGGTTTGCATTTACATCTTGCAATTTACATTTACTACAAACTACCATTCTTTACTTGCTTTACATCCACTATACTCTTCCGTATGCTTTCAAGTTAACATCTTCCGAAATGGGTTTAATCGCAATAAGATTTTGAACCGATGTAGTTTTTACCGCTGCACTAATTCACCCCTCCCTCTTAGTGCCGACTTGTTCCTAACAGTTGGTATCAGAGCCATATTTTTCTCATTTGGTTTAATACCCAAAGAGAAATGACTCTTTTCAACTTTCAAGAGGGTCACTCGCTCATTTGTCCTCCCATATTCAATGGGACGAACTACACATATAGGAAAACTTGAATGAGAGTTTTTTTGCTTTCGTTGAATCTCGATTTATGGAATATAGTCAAATTTGATTTTCAAAAGTCTTCTCTTCCAATGAACGATTAGAATGAGTTAGAGAAAAAGACTTTCTCTTTAAATGCAGAGGCTATGAATGCCTTATTTTGCACCTTAGACAAAAATAAATTCAATCGGGTTTCTACTTACGAAACAACTTTCGATATTTGGCACACTCTTGAAATCACACACGAAGGCACTAGTAGAGTTAAAGATTCGAAGATTAATATTTTGATGCATGATTTTGAGTTGTTTCAAATGGAACCAAGCGAGACTATTGGAGATGTGTACACTCGTTTTACGGATGTTGTCAATAGTCTAAAAGCTCTTAGTAAAAGTTTTTCGAATCTTGAACTTGTGAACAAAATTTTACGATCTCTTTCTAAAATTTGGGATCCTAAAGTAATGATCATTCAAGAGGCCAAAGATTTGAATAATTTTTCGATTGAAAAACTTATCGGGTCTTTGATGACCTATGAAATAACCAATGTGGCATATGACGAACTTGAGAATAACCTTCTAAAGAACAAGAAGGATTTTACACTTAGAACAAAAGAAAACCACTCGAGCGAAAGCTCAAGTGATGATGAACTTGAACCTCTCACAATAAAGATTAAAAAATTTTTAAAACAAGAATAAAAAATTAAAAGTAAACTTAAAAAGAATGCAGCTACTTACTATGAACGCAAGAAGAAGAAAGTACTTTGGGACGAAACGAGTACCTCCGATGAAGACGAGCAAACCGATGAAGACGAAATGACAAACTTCACTTTGGTGACTCTTGACAATAAGGTAAAATACTCAAACGAAACCCTTTTAGTTTATTTTAAAATTACTTGATGCATTTCATATATTGTTTTTAAATTAGTATATATAATGTAAAATATAAATAAATAAATAAAGGGGGATCATGCTTTTCCTTTGCTAGCTAATTTTGAAAATGAGAATGACAATTGCATGCTTTATGAAAATATGACAAAATTTTAGATTTAAATATAATCCTATGTATGTTGTTAAGAAAAAATAATGTGTATCTAAATTGATGATTTCTGATTTTGATTGAAAATGCTTTATTAAATCATGTTTGATGATATCATGCTTAATGAGTTTATAATTTGAAATTATGAATGTTATGTTAGGATTAAGAACACTAAGAAGGGGGGGGTGAATTAGTACAGCGGAAAACTTTCGACGTTTAAAACTGCGTTCGTACGATGAAATTGTTTCCGACGTAAAACCGTTTTCGGAAACTTAACTTGAAAGCGAGTTCGTAAAGGAGTGCAGCAAAAGTAAAGAGGAAGTAAAGCACATATGGAGGTTTGCAGTAAGGTAAGCAGCAAGAATAAATGCAAACCAGAAAGCACCGTAATTTTAAAGTGGTTCGGTCAATCTTGACCTGCATCCACTTTTGGCTTCCTCCTCCGATGAGGTCACCAACGTCCACTAGAGGCCTTCCTTCAATAGGCAAAGGCCAACCACCCTTTTACAGTTTCACTCCTTTTGACGGGATTAGGAGACAACCCTTACAAAATTTTCTTTCCTCTCTTGACAGATCAAAACTTGGAAGAAAAGAGGAAGGAGAACTTTTAACTCATACAACACTTTTGAGCTCTAAAAATCACAGAGTAAGATTGGAATTTCGGTGCCCTTTCATGTAGGAAAGGGTGGGGTATTTATAGGCCCCAAACTGGTTTGAATTTGAAGATCAAAAATGTCATTTCCTAGATTTCCGGGGTCCTGGCGGTACAACCTCCTGACTGGGGCGGTACAACCGCCTGGCAGCTCGGAGACTGAGCCTCTGGGCGGTGCCACCACCTGACTGGGGTGGTTGCACTGCTTGGCAGAGCTCAAAGACCGAGCTCAAGCGGTTCCACCGCCTGTCAAGGGTGGTTGCACCGCTTGGCAGAGCTCAGAGACCGAGCTCAGGCGGTTCCATCGCCGACCCAAGCGGTGCCACCACTGGCCAAGAAATCTGGGTCCGAATGGGCTGATCCATTCGGCCCAATTTGGGTCTGTCAAGGGCCCAATTGCCCCAAGATTAAGTTAATGAGATCACCTCCCATTTCTAACTTAATCATCATGCTAACTATGATATTTCTTAAGACATTTACTGCAACTTGATCCGGTGCGTCAATTGCTTCTTCCGGTGAGCTTCCGGCGAACTTCTGTCGATCATCCGATGAACCCTCGGTGATGCTCCTGCGGACTTCCGACAAACTCCTAGACTTGCGACGATCTACATGGCGAGATCCGACGAGCTTCTTTTGGCAAGCTCCTGGACTTCTCGGATTTGTTCCCGTAGAACCTCCGACGACCATCCGGACTTCCGTCGAACTCTCGAACTCCCAACGTGATCTTAGTCTTGATTCCGGCGCAACTCCTACTGCATGTCTTACTTTCATCGTAGTTAATCCTGCACACTTATCTCAACATATGAATTAGATAACAAATGATAATTGACTTCATCATCAAAATCCGAGATTCAACGTGTTATACCTTGAAAACTTGAAACAATATTTTGATTTTATGCCCAAAGTAGTGATGCATAATGATCATGCTTAATAAGTTTATATTTCTAAATTATGCATGATGATTTTTGTGATTTATGGATTATCGATCTCTACCGTAATGAAAGTTCCTTTTTAGTTTTAAATGTTGATACATATTTTTATTTGGCATAAATGAAAAAAACATGCTTCTATGAGATAAATCACATGAATTGAAACAACTAAAAAGAGAAAAGCATTTTTCTTGATTTTTTTTCTTCTCTATCTTATCAAGTTTTCACTAAGAGATTGATAAAGTTGTTTATGTCATTTTGAATCTCTTAAAAGTAATTTTGATGATTCGATGATTTGAATTTGAATGAGCTTTATCTTGATTTTTTGAGATTTATAACTTGAGATTTCTTATGCATGAATCAAGATATTATATCATTTAATCTCCTATGTTTCTTTTTGCCATTTATGAAAAGAAGAGATTTGTTGAAATAAATCATGTCTTGTGGCATTCATGATTTGATATTAATATCTTTCATGTCATGATTTTCATATGGCACCTTTGTATTTTTGTGATGACTTGAACATTTATACCATTATATTCTTCCCTTCTTCTTTCTTGTTTACAATGACAAAAGGGGGAAAGAAAATAGCTAGCATCTCAAGAAAACCAATTTTGCTAGCTTGAATGATAAACTTAGACATGTTAGAGCTCCCAAATGCATAAATTCTTCTTATACATTTTTCAGATCATGATCTTGATTTCTCAAATTTTAGACTTGATTTTTCATTTTTGATGATTGGAATAATGATTTAGTATTATGCATGCAATACTTCAACTTATGATAATGATGCATGCTATGATGAAATATTCATGATGAAAAATTATTTTGACATTCATGATTTAATCTTTGTTATTTATCCTTGTCATGATTTGAAGACTATAGTAAAGGAAAATGAATTACACTATTATATTATTATTCCCCTATTTTTGCCAATGAAAATGGGGAAGAAAGAATTATTAGTGTGCACATCATGAAAAGAGACAAACTTGCTAGCTTGCTCATCTCAAAAGAGAAGCAAGAAGTGCTATCTTGCAAATATCAAGAGAAACAATGTTTGCTAGGTTACACATTTCAAGAAGATGTAAAAATAGTCTATCTTGCACATCTCAAAAGATGTAAAATTTTGCTAACTTTCATATGTGTAAAATTGCTAGCTTGCATACTCTAAAATGATATAAATTTGCTAGCTTGCATGATATAGAACTTGCTATCTTGAACATCAATGAAGATTGCTAGGAGCTTGCCAACGAAGCTTATCGGAACTCGCCAAGAAGATTATCGTGAAGTCCAGGAGCTTGTTGGGAGTCCGCTAGAACATTACCGAGAGATCGTCGGAAGTTTGCCGAAAGATCGCCAGAAGCTTACCGGAAGAAATCAAACTTATCTTGCTTAGAATATGTCTTAGGAATCATAGTTAGCACATAATTAGAGTTAGGATTGGGTGGTAATCCTATCAACTCTGTTAGGGGCCAATTGGGCTTGAACTTGGGCTGGTTTGGGCCATATTCAAGGCCCAACCAGTGTGCTGAAATCCTGGCCGGCAGTGGCACTGCCTGGGGAACAACACTCTAAGAAATCTGGGTGGTGGTACCGCCGGCAGTAATGCTACCAGCGGTGGTACCGCCCCTATTCGGCGGTGATACCGCCCAGAATTAGATCCTACGACGGTAGTACCGCCCAAGAACGATAGTGGTACCGTCAGTACCCAGGAAACATGGGATGAGACCTTTTTAGGCTCCGAGTTTGAATCAACTTGAAGCCTATAAATACCCCTCTCATCCCTGGTTAACTTAAATAAGCATAGCGAGTTTAAAAGTGAGAAAACACTATAGAAATCTCTTGAGAAATCCCATCCTCTAGCTTAAACTTAAAATTCTGTTTAGAGAGGAGTATGTGCTTGTAAAGGTTGTCTCCTAAACCTGTGAAAAGGAGAAGAGGGGTGTAAGAAGGAGTTTGATCTTCACCTATTAAAGGAAGATCGATAGTGGATGCCGGTGGCCTCGACGGAAGAGGAATCGGTAGAGTGGATGTAGGTCACAACGACCGAACCACTATAAAAATCTGATATGCCTTTTCTTTTGTGTAATTTATCTTACTACAAACCTCCTTACTTGCTTACTACTTTCAATATGTTTACGAATATGCTTTCAAGTTTAGCAAGTTTTCGAAATCGATTTTATCGTACGAAAGAAATTTTCAGAACCGTCGTGATTTTACAACTGCACTAATTCACCCCCCCCCCCCCTTAGTACCGACTCATTCCTAACAGTTGGTATCAGAGCTTCGTATTTCTCATTTGGTTTAACACCAAAGAGAAATGACTCTTTTCAGCTTTCAAGAGGGTTGCTCCCTCATTCGTCCTCCCTTTTTCAATGGGATGGACTACACATATTGAAATACTCGAATGAGAGTTTTCTTGCTTTCTTTGGATTTGAACTTATGGAACATTGTTGAAAATGATTTTTGAAGGTCTTCTCTTCTAATGAACCATTGGAATGATTTGGAGAAGAAGATATTTTCTTTAAATGCTAAAGCTATGAATGCTCTATTTTGTGCCTTAGGCAAAAATGAGTTTAATCGGGTTTCTGCTTGCGAAACGACTTTCGATATATGGCACACTCTCGAAATCACACATGAAGGCACTAATAGAGTAAAAGATTCTAAAATAAATATTTTAATGTATGATTTTAAACTTTTTCGAATGAAGCTAAACGAAACCGTTGTTGACATGTATACCCGTTTTACGGATGTCGTCAATGGTTTAAAAGCTCTTGGCAAATGCATTTCTAATTTTGAACTCATTAATAAGATTTTATGATCACTTTCTAAAAATTAGGATTAAAAAATAATAGCTATTCAAGAATCAAAAAATTTGAATACTTTTTTGATCGAAGAACTTATCGGGTCTCTAATGACCTATGAAATAACGTGCAATGCACGTAAAGAACTTGAGAACCACCTTCCAAAGAACAGGAAGGATTTCAGACTATGAAAAATTAAAGACCACTCGAGCATAAGCTCAAGTGATGGTGAACTTGAACTTCTCATGAAATTTTTAAAACAAGAATCAAAAATTAAGAATGAACTTAAAAAGAAGAAGAAGGCGACTTTGGACAAATTGAGCTCATCCGAAGACAAGAAGAAAATCAACAAAGGAGAGGTGGCAAACTACACCTTAATGACTTTCTACAATGAGGTAACCAAAACCCCTTTGCCTTATTTCGAAATTACATAATGCTTTTCATGAGTTATTTTAGTTTAGAAAAATTATTCTTCTTGAAAATTATATGTTTAATAATATAATGAAAATGCTAAAAAATTGGGATCATGCTTATCTTTCTAGTAATTTTGAAAATGGTCATAAAAATTGCATGTTTTATGATAAATGAATAAAAATGTTAGACTTAAATCTAATGATAATCCTATGTATGTTTTTCAAGAAGAAATAATGTGTATTTCCGATTTTGATTGAAATCATGCTTGATGTTTTAATGATGTAATAATGTAATAAAATATTAAATATAAATCTAATGCTTGTACACTTAACAAGATTAATCATATCGTTTCTTAATTTTAATTAAAGATGCTCTGTGATTAATGAAATCGAGTTTCATGTTAAGTAATGATTTGATATCATGCTCAATATGTTTCAAATTTATGCTTGATGATTCTTGAGATTTATGGATTATCAATTTTTACGATAATGAATATGGCCTTTTCAGTTTTAAACTATGATGTATGTTTTCATACGAAAAACTTGATCATGCTTATATGAAATCAATCACTTAAAATAAAACATATAAAAAGGAAAATATATTATCATTGGAATTAAAATGATGAATCAAATCTCTTGTTTAAAGAAGCCTTATGTTTAATGTGTTATACTTTTTTGGTCTTGATAGTTTTTATGACGAAATATACTTTTCGATAATAAACGATGATGCATGCTTTAACTTGGCATAAAAACTTGGGCATGCTTGTGTGAAATAAATTTAAAATAAGGGGGAACGAAAACATTTTTCTTAACGAATTTCTCAATCTCTACTTTATCAAAGGGGATATCAATGAATGTATGTTTGTTATTTTTTTTTGAATCTCTTGAAAATGATTTTAAGTTGATGATTTGAATTTGAATGTGCTTTATCTTGATTTTTTGAGATTTATAACTTGAGATTTCTTATGCATGAATCAAGATATTGTATCATTTGATCTCTTATGTTTCTTTTTGCTATTTATAAAAAAAAAATTATTGAAATAAATCATGTCTTATGACATTCATGAAAAATTGAGACATTATGCATGAATCGAGTTCTCATGAGAATCTATTTACGTTGTCTTCATTAAATTTTCTTGAAAATATTTTGATGATTTTGATTATTTGAATTTGAATGAGTTTTTACCTATATCGTGATTTTGATTCTTTGGAATTACTTGAGATATTTTTTTAATCAAGATCTCTTGTTTGTACTCCTATGATTTTTCTTGGTATTTTACTAAAGAAGAGATTTTCTATGTGAATCATAATATTTTATATGCATGAATTGAGGTATTGTTCTCCTACAAGATTAAATGAATTTTATCTATATCATGATCTCCTAAGAGTTCTTTTCGTTAATTCTTTAAGAGGGGATTTGTTAAAATGGATCATGGTTTCTCTTGATTTCTTGAATTTTAGACTTGATCTTTCATTTTTGATGATTGAAATAATAATTGAAACATTGATAATATGAATGCATGAAATACTCATGATATTGTTTTGATGCTAAAAAATGATATAAATTTGTTAGCTTATGAGTATCATGTATGATATGATGATTGATTTATTTTTAGTATCATGCATAGAGTAAGGATGATATGTAAAGTTTTAAAATTGTACATGTTGTAAATTGAAACTATAATGATGCACAAACATATTGAAATAATGATTGAAACATTAATATAATTATGAATGATGATTTGATATTATGCATGCAATACTTCAACTTATGATAATGATGCATGCAATGATAAAATATTCATGATGAAAAATTGTATTGACATTCATAACTTGATTTTTCATCTTTGATTATTCATCCTTTGTCATGATTTGAAAATTATTGTAAAGGGCAAAAGAGATACAAAACTGTATTCTTCCCTTTTTTTTGACAATGACAAAGGGGGAGAATAATTGCTAGCTCAAGATGCAAAATTTGAAAACTTGTACATTGCAAAAGAAGCAAACTTGCTAGCTTGCTTATCTCAAAAGAGAAGCAAGAAGTGCTATCTTGCAAATCTCAAGACGCACAAATGCAAACTTACAAAATTTATAATTTTGCACATCATTAAAATTTATGATGATTTGGTGATTATGCATGTTCTAAAATGTTGTAAGATTCACTAGCTTGCATGATGTAGAACTTGTTATCTTGAAAATTACTAAGAAGTGCTATCTTGTCTATCTTAAGAAGCAAAAAATGTTAACTTACATATCTAGCAAAACTTATATTTCAAGAAGCAAGAGTTGCTTTCTTGAACATCTCAAAATTGCTAGCTTGCAAGTTTTAAAATGTTGTAAAATTATTGCTAGCTTGCATGATGATAAAATTGAAGATTATGTTTAGTATACGATGATTTGACATTATATCCAAACACTTGAAAGGTACACTTCTCCTTTTTGTTGATGACAAAGGGGGGGAAGTTTTATCATGTTATGTATAATGACATGTTGCAAATATTTATGATGAAATTTGCAATGACTTGAATTCAGCTTGAATTCAAGGTTCTATCAATATGGCATATTGATAGGGGGAGTTAAGGTTAACTCCGTCATCAATTGATTGTCATTATAAAAAAAGGAGAGATTATTGAATCTCATATTTTGATGATGAAACCAATTGATAAGTGTTTACGATTTAATCTGCATTTTGAGTGATGCAGTATGCATCGATCAGGGAGAGACAATTAAAGCAGAAAAAATCATGTTTGGCCGGAGGAAAACGTTCCAGAAGATTGGACGTCGAGTTGGAGGATCGGTCGACGTATCGACAGAAGGCTTCGGGCTATGGATTCAGGCATTAGGCCAAGAAGAGCGGATATTGTGCTAAGGATATCGAAGTTGTAGAGATCAACTAGCCGATTGGGTAATAGGCCGCAAGATCGGACGATGCGCCAAAGAATCAGACGAAGCGTCGATGGACCAATGACATGCCGGACGACATGATTCATGCTTAGTAATAATTGTCTAGATCGAAGTATGTTTTTATGTGTGTAGGATTAACTATGATAGCAAAGCATAAAGCAAAATGAAGTCCCGTAGTAAAAAACGCGATTTCATTGGGAGTTCAAGAGTTCGTCAGAAGTTCTACTGGAACCAACCAAGAAGTCCAGAAGCTTGCCAAAGAAACTCGTCAAAACTCACCAAGAAGATCGTCGTGAAGTCCAGGAGTTTGCCGGGAGTCCATCGGAATATTACCGAGAGATCGTCGGAAGTTCGCCAGAAGATCGCCGGAAGCTTGCCAAAAGAAATCAAACTTATCTTGCTTAGAATATGTCTTAAGAATTATAGTTAGTACATAATTAGAGTTGGGATTAGAAGGTAATCCCATCAACTTTGTTAGGGGCCAACTGGGCCCGAACTTGGGCTGGTTTGGGTCGGATTCAAGGCCCAACCAAGGTGCTGAAACCCTGGCCAACGTTGGCATCGCTTGGGGAACAGCACCCCAGGAAATCTGGGCGGTGGTACCACCCAAGCTGGGTAGTGGTACTACTAGCAGTAATGCTGTTAGTAGTGGTACTGCCCTTGTTCGACGATGGTACCGCTCAGAGTCAGATCCTGCGATGGTAGTACCGCCCAGGAATGACGGTGGTACCGCTAGTACCCAGGAAACCTGGGATGAGACCTTTCTAGGCCTCGAGTTTGGATCAACTTGAAGCCTATAAATACCCCTCTCATCCCTAGTTAACTTAAACAAGCACAGATAGTTTAAAAGTGAGAAAACGATGTAGAAATATCTTGAGAAATCCTCTCCTCTAGCTTGAACTTAGAATTCTGTTTAAGGAGGAGTATGTGTTTGTAAAGGTTGTCTCCTAAACCTATGAAAAGGAGAAGAGGGGTGCAAGAAGGAGGTTGATCTTCGCCTATTAAAGGAAGATCGATAGTTGATGTCGGTGGCCTTGACGGAAGAGGAATCGACGGAGTGGATGTAGGTCACAATGACCGAACCACTATAACAATCTGGTTTGCCTTTTCTTTTGTGCAATTTAAATTACTGCAAACCTCCTTACTTACTTACTACTTTCAATATGTTTATAAATATGCTTTCAAGTTGAGCAAGTTTCTGAAATCGATTTTACTGTACAAAACAAAAGAAATTTTCAAAACCGATGTGATTTTATCGCTGCACTAATTCACCCCCCCCCCCTCTTAGTGCCAACTTGTTCCTAGCAGTATGATGTTATACATGATTTTATCATGACATATTTCTTGGATTTTTAAATCCAAGAGTTCTATCAATATGGCATATTGATAGGGGGAGTTAAAAGTTAACTCCATCATCAATTGGTTGTCATCATAAAAAAGGGGCAGATTGTTGAATCTCGGATTTTGATGATGAAACTAATTGATAGTGTTTATGATTTGATCTACATTTTGAGTAATGCAGGATGCTTCGATCAGGGAGAGACAATTAAAGTAGGAAGAATCATGTTGGGCCAGAGAAAAACATGTCAGAAGATTGGACATCGAGTTGGAGGATCGGTCGATGTATCGACAGAAAGCTTCGGACCACGAGTTCGAGCATCGAGCAAAGAAGAGAGGATATTGCACTAAGGAAATCAAAATTGCGGAGGTCAACTAGCTGATTGGGTAATAGGTCGTAAGAGAAGACGATGCATCGAAGAATCAGATGAAGCGTCGATGAACCAATGACATGCAAGGACAACATTTGATTAGCTTAGTAATAATTATCTAGATCGAAGTAGGTTTCATTTATGCAGGATTAACTATAATAGTGATCAAGGCATAAAGCAAAATAAAGTCGCGGAGTCAAGAATGAGATTTCATTGGGAGTTCGAGAGTTCGTCGGAAGTTCTGCCAGAATTGACCGAGAAGTCTAGGAGCTTACCAAAGAAGTGTTAGGATCAAGAGTGGCACTAAGAGGGGGGGTGAATTAGTGCAGCGGTAAAATCACGTCTTCAAAAACATTTCGTTTCGATAAAACTGGTTTTGTAAAGATGTTAACTTGAAATTGTACGAAAACGTAGTGAAGGAGGAATTTAGTTTGCAATAAGGTAAATAGCAAGAAGTAAATGCAAACCAGATTTTAGAGTGGTTCGGTCGTCGTGACCTACATCCACTTCGCCGATTCCTCTTTCGTCGAGGCCACCGGCATCTACTATCGATCTTCCTTTAATAGGTGAAGATCAACCTCCTTCGTACACCCCTCTTCTCCTTTTATCGGGTTTAGGAGACAACCTTTACAAGCACTCACTCCTCTCTTACAGAATTCTAAACTTAGAGTGGAGGAGGGAATTTCTCAAAAGATTACAACAACATTTTCTCACTTTTAAATTCTCTGTGCTTGTGTCTCTTAACCAGGGATGAGAGGGGTATTTATAAGCCTCAAGTTGATTCAAACTTGGAGCCTAAAAACATCTTATCCCGGGTTTCCTAGGTCCGGGTGGTACCACCTCCAGTGTTAGTCTGACACTGACACTGCACTGGGCGGTACCACCGTCCAGACTGGCGGTACCAATGCTTGCAGCCTCTCGGAGGCTGTGTTTGGGTAGTACCACCGCCTGACACAGTCTCAGAGACTGTGCCACGATGGTGCCACCTCATGGGTCACTGTTTGGGCCTTTCATTGGACCCAACACAATCCTTACATGGGCCCAACGGGCCCCTAATTAGGTTGGCCTAAATCCAAACCCAATTACATGATAACTACAATTCCTAAGACATATTCTAAGCTAAACAAGTCCATAAGTCTAGTTTCTTCCGGCGATCTTCCGGCGAACTTCCGACGATCTCTCGAAAAAGATGTTAACTTGAAATTGTATGGAAACGTAGTGAACGAGAAATTCAGTTTACAATAAGGTAAATAGCAAGAAGTAAATGCAAACCAAATTTTAGAGTGGTTCGGTCGTCGTGACCTACATCCACTTTGCCGATTCCTCTTCCGTCGAGGCCACCAGCATCAACTATCAATCTTCCTTTAATAGGCGGAGATCATTACACCCCTCTTCTCCTTTTATTGGGTTTAGGAGACAACCCTTACAAGCACTCACTCCTCTCTTATAGAATTCTAAACTTAGAGTGGAGGAGGGAATTTCTCAAGAGGTTTCAGTAGCGTTTTCTCACTTTTAAATTCTCTATACTTGTGTCTCTTAACCAGGGATGAGAGGGGTATTTATAGGCCTCAAGTTAATTCAAACTTGGAGCCTAAAAATATCTCATCCTGGGTTTCCTAGGTCCGGGCGGTACCACCGCCTATGTTGGGTGGTACCACCGCCTGTCCGGGTTTCCTGGGTCCGAGCGGTACCATAAATCTTGTAATCTAGATTTATGACTTTGTTTCAAAGATTAGAATGGTAATACAATCCAGAGTCAATGGTAGTACCCATACATTGAAATCTTAAAAATTTAAATTTTTAACTCCATTTTTAAAGCCTTTTAGGGTTATAAATCTATCACATGGGTTTGGATAATGGTGTATTCAATCCTAAATTTGCAAAAATATTGTAGCTCTTTCTTTATACACTATTGAGTCTCTTCTTTCCTCTTGAATTTAGTTATGATATTGAGTGATAGGAGGTGAGAACTCTCTTATAAAAGATTGAGTATGAAGTTTCTTTCCGAAGTCTGAAAAAGAACATTATAATAAGGGTCATTGATCTTCAATCTTTGAAAGGAAGATTGTTAGTGAAAATCGATGGCCTCAAGGATAGGAGAATTGAGAGTGGACATATGTTAGAAAGATCAAACTACTATAAATCGATTTGTAATTCTTACTGGCACTTAATTTTTAGTTAATTATATTTTCTATGTGTTTTTCTTGATCAAAATTTAAAGTTAATTAAAATTTGCTATAGTACTGATGCACCCCTATCATTAAAATCCTAATAATCGGTATTAGAATAAATTTCTCTTAGTTGGATTAACACCCAAGAAAGATCTAATAGCTTTTTTAGGTAATCAAGATAGTCATTTTCATCACATGTCCTCTTATGTTCAATGAGATAGACTACACCTATTAAAAAATTAGAATGAAGATTTTTATTTTTTCTTTGAATTGTGATTTATTGAATGTTATCGAGCTTGAATTTCAAAAATCTATTAAACCGATGGATGAATGAAATGATTTTGAAAAGAATTTTTTTTTATTGCTAAAGCTATGAATGCTTTCTTTTATATAGATAAAAATAAGTTTAATCGAGTTTTTATATGTGACATCACACATGATATGACATATAGTTAAGGTCATATATAAAGGAACTAATAAAGTAAATGAATCCAAAAATAATTTTTTAATTCATTGCTGTGTTATTTAAAATGAAGCTAAATGGTCCATTGGTGACATATATATCTGCTTTCACTTGGAAAAAAACTATACTAATCTTGAATTGGCGAGTAAAATCTTGAGACCTTTTCATAAGAGTTATGATTTAAAGGTAACGATGATTCAAGTATTGAATCTCAGATTTTGATAATGAAATCAATTGGTAAATTATTTGATCAAATCTATATATGGAGAAAAGTGTGCAGGATTAACTACGATAGCAATCAAGGCGTAAGGCAAAATGAAGTACCAGAGTCAAGATCGAGATTTCGTTGGGAGTTTGAGAGATCATTGGAAATCCGGACATTCGTCGAAAGTTCTGTCGGAATTGACTGAGAAGTCCAGGAGCTTGCCAAAGAAGCTCATGGAACTTGCCAAGAAGATCATCATGTAGTCCAGGAGCTTGTCGGAAGTCTGTTGGAATTTTATCGAGAGATCGTCGGAAGTTCGTCGGAAAATCGTCGGAAGCTTACTAGAAGAAACCTAAACTAACTAGATTTGATTTGCTTAGTGGATGCCTTAAGAATCGTGGTTAGCACATAATTAGGATTAGGTTTGGGAGGTAATCCCACTAACTCAGTTAAGGGCCAATTGGGCCCGTAATTGGATTGGTTTGGGATGGATTCAAGGCCCAACCAGGTTGCTGGACCTTGTCTAGCAATGGCACTGCCAAACTAGGGCGGTGGAACCGCCTAGGGAATGATCTCCTAGGTGGTCTGGGCAGTGGTACCGTCGGCAGTTATTACCTACCAAGCGGTGGTACCGCTAGAGCTTAGTATCTGAGACTCTATCAAGCAGTGGTACCATCAGACTGGGCGTTGGTACCACTCAGTACCCCGAAAATCTAGGATGAGATACTTTTTGGCTCCAATTTTGAAGCCATTGGGGCCTATAAATACCATACTCTTTTCTGCATGAAAGGGTAACAATGTGCAATCAAAGTGTGAAAAAACCCTAAGTTTTAGGGTGTTAAAAGTGCTACAAAAGTGAGAAGAGTCCTCCTCCTCCTCCCTCTCTTTAGCTTTGTAATCATCCAAGAAGAGGTGTGAGGCTTGTAAAGGTTATCTCCTAAACCCGTGAAAAGAAGAAAGTACTGTAAAGAGGTGGTTGGTCTTCGCCTATTAAAGGAAGACCATTATGTTGAATCTCGAATTTTGTTGATGAAATCAATTGATAAAATGTTTGATCTAATCTATATGTTAAGATAAGTGTGCAGAATTAATTATGATAGTAGTAAGACATAAAGCATTTATTAGGCCAGAGTCAAAGATCGGATGATACGTCGAAGATTCGGATGATGTGATGGAAGTTTGTCGGAAGCTCGCTGAGAGTTCA
This sequence comes from Musa acuminata AAA Group, assembly GCF_036884655.1. NCBI lineage: Eukaryota > Viridiplantae > Streptophyta > Magnoliopsida > Zingiberales > Musaceae > Musa > Musa acuminata. The sequence continues at coordinate 23,220,337 of NC_088335.1, forward strand.
TTGGGAGCTCGCCGAGAGTTCATCGGGAGCTCACTGAGAGTTCATCGGGAGTTCATTGAGAGTTTACTGGAAGTTCGCTGGAAGATCGCCGAGAAGTTTGTCGGAAGATCGCCGAAAGAACAATCGATATATCGGACAGAGATTGCTTATTTAAATGTCTTAATTATCGTAGTTAGACCTTAAGTTGAGTTAGGATTGAGATGTAATCCCATAACTCGGTTAGCGACCAATTGGGCCCTTAACAGGGCTGAACTGAGCTGGTTGAACAGCCTATTCAGCACATGAAGTCATGGCCGGCGGTGGCATCGCCTAGTGACTCACTCTCCCAGGTGGTCTGGGCGGTAGTACCGTCGATAGTTAATGCTGCCAGGTGGTTGCACCGCCCTTGTCAAGTGGTGGTCTCTAAGCTCTGTCAAGCGATTGTACCACCCAATGTCAGTCTACAGGTAGTAGTACCACCCAATAATGGCGATGGTACGGCCAGTACCCCAAAATATGGGGATGTGACATTTTTTTGCTCCAATTCTGAAGCCATTGGGGCATATAAATATCCCACCCTTTTCTGTAAGAAAGGACACGAAAGTGTGAACAATATCTTGAAATATTGGGGTGTTAAAAGTGTTGTAAAAGTACAAAGAGTCCTCTTCCTCCTTTTCTAGTGTTGTGACCATTCAAGAGAGATGTAAGGCTTGTAAGGGTTATCTTCTAAACCTGTGAAAAGAAGAAAGCACTGTAAAGAGGTGATTGGTCTTCATCTATTGAAAGAAGACCATTAGTGGATGTCGATGACCTCGACGAAGGAGGAATGAGAAGTGGATGTAAGTCATAACGACTAAACCACTATAAATTATGGTTTTCATTTCTATTATTGTCATTTACTTGCTTTACAAATTGCTTCACTTCCTCCTTACTTGGCTTTCACTACCCTTACGAACAAACATGCTTTCAAGTTATCTTCTGAGATCGGTTTTCTTTTTAACGTACAAAGATTTTTAAACCGATGCTTTTATCTACTGCACTAATTCACCCCCCCCCCCCTTAGTGCTGACTCGATCCTAACAATTGGTATCAGAGCTCGGTTACTCTCGATTTAGTTTAAAACCCAAGAAAGATGGCTTTTGTCAGCAATCAAGAGGGTCATTCTATTACTCGTCCTCTCATATTCAATGGGACATATTACACGTATTGGAAAACTAGGATGAAGATCTTCTTGATTTCTATGGATTCCGAGTTATGGAATATCGTTGAAAACGGATTTCAAAAGTCTTCTTTTCCAATAAGCGAATGGAATGGCCTAGAGAAGAAGACTTTCTCTTTGAACGCCAAAGCTATAAATGCTTTGTTTTGTGCTTTAGATCAAAACGAATTCAATCGAGTTTCTATTTCGAAATGACTTATAACATTTGGCATACACTTGAAATTACACACGAAGGCACAAGTAGTGTTAAGGAGTCAAAAATCAATTTTTTGGTTCATATTTATAAATTATTCCGTGTGAAACCAAGTGAGACCATTGGAGACATGTACACCCGGTTTACGGATATCGTCAATGGTCTAAAAGCCCTTGGTAAAAGTTTTTCTAATATTGAACTTGTTAACAAGATACTAAGATCCCTTCCAAAGAGTTGAGATCCTAAAGTAACCGCTATTCAAGAAGCAAAGGATTTGAATGACTTCTCTCTCGAAGAACTTATCGGGTCACTAATGACCTATGAGATGACTTGCAATGCTCTTGAAGAGCTTGAGAACAACCTTCAAAGAACAGAAAGGATATGACACTAAGAACTCATGAAGACCACTTGAAAGAAAGTTCAAGTGATGAGGACTATGATAATGAATTAGCACTCTTGACAAAAAGGTTCAAAAAATTCATAAAAAGAAATAAATTTAAAAATGACACAAAAAATAAAATTGAACCCAAGAAAGAATAAGTTATATGCTACAAATGTAAGAAGCTGAGACATTTCAAAAGTGAATGTCCCCAAGGTAAAGAAGAAGCAACCAAAGAAGAAGAAAGCGCTCAAAGCAACTTGGGACGACTCAAGTGCATCCGAAAAAGAGGAGCCAACCAACAAAGAGCAAATTGCTCACTACACATTGATGGCATATGGCGACAAGGTAAATAACTCGATCGAAGCTCATTTATCTTTTGATGAATTATTAAGTGCTTTTCATGATTTATTTGATGAATATAAATTAGTTAGTAAAAAATATAAACTGTTCAAAAGGGAGCATGCTTCTCTTATTAGTGATTTTGATAGATTAAAAATTAAACATGATGATAGTTTAGCTCCTTACACAAAATGTGATGAATTAGAAATGCTTAAAAAGGAAAATTTGCAACTACATGAAACCTTAGAGAAATTTGAAGTTGGTAGCAAGTCCTTGAACATAATCCTTGCCAATAAGGGTCACGTTCATAGAAGAGGCAGAATCAGATTTGTGAGTAGCTCTCACCAAAATCCAGCCACCTTTGTTAAAGGCCCTACCTTGCATGTATCACCCCACACCAAATGCAACTTTTATTGCAAACTTAGACATATTGCTTATAAATGTCTATTTAAGAGATATAGTCCACATAAATTGATTTAGGTTCCTAAAGGAATCGTAAAAAACTCAATACAAAATAATAAGTTAAGTCGATCGATTTTTTAGGCACCCAAGATCAAATGGTACCTAAAAATCACTCTTTTTTGTAGAAATATTTACCACCACAAGCTAGGAGCAAGATATGATATCTTGATAGTGGATGCCCAAGGCATATAATCGGAGATCCATCTTAATTCTCTAAGCTCACTAGCCTAGACAAAGGGTATGTCACTTTCAGAGACAACAACAAGGGTAAAATCATTGGCAAAAGAACCATAAATAACAAATCCAGCTTTTTGATTAAAGATATGTTGTTGGTTGATGGCTTAAAGCATAATCTTTTGAGCTAGTCAATTGTGTGATAAATGATACATCATTAGATTTGAATCCAATGCTTGCATTATTGAAAAATCATACAAAAACACATCTATGATTGCCCTAAAACAAAATAATGTATACACTATCGACATTGATGATCTTTATAATGAAATATGTTTTTCGATTTTGAATGACGATGTTTGGCTTTGGCATAGGAGATTAGGTCATGCTAGCATGAAATTAATCTCTCAAATCTCATCCAAAGAACTTGTAAGAGGTATTCATAATATTAAGTTTGTTAAAGATAATGTGTGTGACGCATGTCAATTAGGAAAACAAATAAAAGGTAGTTTCAAACCAAAGAATCAAATAAGCACCTCTAGACCATTGCAATTGATCCATATAGATTTGTTTGGACCAATTGATACATCATGCCTAGGAGGTAGCAAATACGCCTTTGTAATTGTGGACGATTATAGTAGATACACTTGGACATACTTCTTGGCACAAAAGTGATTACTTTAGGTATTTTTCTAAGTTTTGTAAACTTATTTAAAATGAAAAAGGTTTTATGATTTCACCAATTCGGAGTGATCACGGTGGCAAATTTTAAAATCATGATTTCCAAAATTTTTATGAATCTAATGGATATAACCATAATTATTTCACTCTGAGAAATCCTCAACAAAATAGAGTAGTAGAAAGAAAAAATAGAAATTTACAAGAAATGGCAAGAACCATGTTGAACGAACATAGCGTACCCAAATATTTTTGGGCCGAAGCCGTTAATACGGCATGCCATGGTTCTAATAAAACCATTACTTTTCAAAACTACTTATGAATTGTGGAATAACAAAAAACTCAAAGTATCATATTTTAAAGTTTTCGATTATAAATATTTTATCTTGAATGAAAAAGATGCCTTAGGAAAGTTTGATGCAAAATCTAATGAAGGAATTTTTCTTGGCTACTCTTCCATTTTTAAAGCTTTTTGTATCTTTAACAAAAAAACTTTGGTTGTAGAAGAGTCTATTCATGTTGTCTTTACTGAAGTTTCAGAATTTAAGAAAAATGAGTTTGATGATTATCTCAATTTTAATGCTTTGAATTTAAATGAACCTCTCTCTTCCAACTAGTAACTTCGATACATCTTCTTCTGAAACATCCTTACCTAAGAAATAAAAGTATGTAGATGCTCATCCTAAGGAGCTAATCATAGGAGACACATCAAAAGGGGTTCAAACTCATTCTTCTCTTAAAAATTTTTGTACCAATATCACTTTTCTTGCTTAAATTGAACCTAAATACATTGATGAGACCTTGAAAGATGATTCATGGGTTATCACAATGAAAGAAGAGTTGAACCAATTTGAGAGAAACGTGATGTGGAAACTTGTTCTGAGGCCAAATGACCATTTAGTTATTAGTGCTAAATGAGTCTTTAGAAACAAGCAAGATGAATTTGGTATCGTAGTTAGAAACAATGCTAGAATAGTGGCTAAGGGTTTCAACCAAGAAGAAGGTATCGATTATGAAGAAACCTTTGCTCTTGTGGCACGATCAGAAGCCATAAGGATGCTCCTTGCCTATGCTAGTAGTAATAATTTTAAGTTTTTTCAAATAGATGTTAAAAGTACTTTCTTAGATGGCTTTATTTCCGAAGAAATTTGTGTTGAACAACCTCCCGGATTTGAGAATGATAATTTAACGAATCATGTGTTTAAATTGATTAAAGCTCTCTGTGGATTAAAAAAAGCTCTCTATGGATTAAAATAAGCTCCAAGGGCTTGGTACGAGAGACTTAACTCATTTGTTATCCAAAATAATTTCTCTAAAGACAAGGTCGATACTACATTGTTTATTAAAAATTTTGAAAATAATTTTCTTGTTGTTCAAGTTTATGTTGATGATATTATTTTTGGTTCTACAAATGGATCCTTATGCGAATGATTTGCCAAGAGTATGAGCCAAGAGTTTGAAATGAGTTTAATGGGTAACTAACTTTCTTTTTAGGCTTACAAATCAAACAACTTAGTGATGGTATTTTTATTAGTCAAATAAAATATACATTAGACTTGCTAAAATGGTTTAATATGGATAGTTCAAAGGCTATTAATACTCCTATGAGTACCTCCACTAAGCTAGACATTGACAAAAATGGAGAAAGCTTTGATAAAAAAACTTATAGGGGTATGATAGGTAGTTTATTATACCTCACTGTAACTAGACCAGACATCATGTTTAGCATAGGACTTTGTGCTAGGTTTCAATCTAATCCTGAGTTATCTCATTTTAAAGCAGTTAAAAGAATTCTTATATATCTTAAAGGAACTACTAATCTAGGATTATGATATCTAAAATCTGAAAACTTTGAATTAATTGTTTATGCTGATGCAGATTTTGCTAGATGTAGAATAGATAGAAAAAGTACATCTGGAAAATGTCAATTCTTAGGTCATGCACTTGTCACTTGGTCTTCCAAAAAAACAAAACTTAGTTGCACTATCTACGATCGAAGCCAAATACATAGCGGCTAGTGCATGTTGTGCATAAGTTCTATGGATGAAAAATACATTAGAAGATTATAAGATTTATTTTAAGAATATTCCCATAAAATGTGATAACATGAGTGCAATATGTTTAATAAAAAATCCTATTCAATACTTTAGAACTAAATATATTAATATTAGACATCATTTTATAAGAGATCGTGTTAATAACCATGACATATCTCTAGAATTTATTGATACAAAACATCAATTAGCTGATATTTTTACAAAACCCTTGATTGAGGAACAATTTGATTTTATAAGAAGAGAATTAGGTATGTTAAATATTTCTGATACATGAGTTCCTCTTTAAATTTTTCTCTGGATTTTCTTAATTGAGTTCTCTTTCTCGAGATCATTTACTATTATTTCTTCGCTTGAGATAAGATTTGAATCACGGATCTATGGTTTGTTTAATGAGCCATATGAATTTTTACATATAAATTTTCTCCTCTTACAAAAGTAGAACTTCAAAAACTTGATATGATGTTTGTGTAAATAAGTGTGTACACCACATAATGGTAAAGAACTTGCTCGCTGGAATCACACAATGTTGGCAACACATAATGTTTGCACCACACCACAATGAAGCCAGTGCTTACTGCTTGTAGGCGGTGGCACCGCCCAGTTGGCGGTAGCACCGCTAGTGCTCACTACTTGTAGGCGGTAGCACCGCCCAACTGGTGGTACCATCGCCGAGCTAGCGGTACCACCGCTTGCAACCTGCCTTATATAAACACAAGTTAGGGCCGATAGTAGAACCGACCTCAACTCAGTAAACCTCTCTAAACAGCCCCAAATCCCTAATTCCTCTCGCTCACCCTCTTGTAACTCAAAAGAACCCTCATCCTCTATAAAATCAATGATCAATCTCAAACCCCGTTTTGGTGATCACAAGAAGGATAAACTACTAAGGTAATCCCTAAACCAAATTGTTTCCTTCTTTGCATTACTTGTTCTTGTCTCTCATTTGTTCTTGATAAATGTAGTCTCCATAACTTCTAGAAGATCCTCAAGGGACAAAGGGAAGAGGAGATTAGATGAAACCTATGATTCCCTACTCTTTGATTCTACTCAACATTGTTGAATCTCGGATTTTGATGATGAAGTCAATTGTCATTTGTTGTCTAATCTATGTGTTGAGATAAGTGTGTAGGATTAACTACGATGAAAGTTAGACAAGTAGCAGGAGTTGCGCCGGAGTCAAGTTCATGATCACGTTGGGAGTTCGAGAGTTCGACGGAAGTTCGGACGGTCATCGGAGGTTCTGCGAGAACAGATCCGAGAAGTCCAGAAGCTTGCCAAGCGAAGCTCGTCGGAACTCGCCAAGTGGATCGTCGCAAAGTCCAGGAGTTTGCCGGAAGTCCGCAGGAGCATCACCGAGGGTTCATCGGATGATCGACGGAAGTTCGCCGGAAACTCGCCGGAAGAAGCGATTGACGCACCGAAGCAAAGCTGCAGAAATTGTCTTAGATGTAATCGTAGTTAGCACGTTGATTAAGTTGGAAAATGGGAGGTGATCCCATTGGCTTAATCTTGGGGCAATTGGGCCCCTGAAAGATTGAAATTGGGCCGAATGGAGCTAACCATTCGGACCCTGATTGCACTAGGAGGTGCAACCGCCCAGGCCAGGAGGTGGCACCGCCTGGGCTAAGCCTCCCAGCGAGACTAGGCGGTGCAACCTCCCCAGCCAGGAGGTAGCACCGCCTGAGCTCAGTCTTCGAGCAAGACTGGGCGGTGCAACCTCCTTGACAGAGAGGTAGCACCGCCTGAGCTCAGTCTTCGAGCAAGACTGGGCGGTGCAACCTCCCTGACAGAGAGGTGGCACCGCCTGAGCTCGGTCTTCGAGCTCTGGCAGAGAGGTGCAACCGCCTCAGTCAAGAGGTGGCACCGCCTGGGCTCAGTCTTCGAGCTCTGCCAGGCGGTGCAACCTCTCCAGTCAAGAGGTGCAACCGCCTGATCCCGGAATTCCGGGATTTGATCGTTTTGAGCTCCAAATTTGAATTGGGTTGGGGCCTATAAATACCCCACCCATTCAGCACTGAAGAGATACAGACCTACACCAAAATCTTGATCTTTTCTGTGATTCTAAGAGCTCAAAAGTGTTGTAAAGCCTTTAAGCCTCCTCCTTCTGTTCTTCAAGTTTTGAGTTGTAAAGTGAGGAGAGAAAGGTCTGTAAAGGTTGTCTCCTGAGCTTGTCAAAAGGAGAGAAACTGTAAAAGGGCAGTTGGCCTTCGCCTATTGAAGGAAGGCCTCTAGTTGACGTCGGTGACCTCGTCGGTGGAGGAAGCCAAAAGTGGAGTAGGTCAAGACTGACCGAACCACTCTAAATCTCTGGTTTGCGTTTATTTTGAGCACTTTATCATTACTGCAAACCTCCTTCATAACTACTGCTCTTTGCGCTTTTACGAACAAGTTCTAACTGCTGTTCTTTCCGAATCTGCATTCAGACGTAAATCGGTGTTTTCGTACATTACAGTTTACGTTTACGTTTTGATTCTGCAAAACTGTCTTCTGCACCTTCACGAATAAGTTTCTAAGTGCTGATCTGTCCGAATCTGCTTTCAAACGTAAACCAGTGTTTTCGTACGATATTTACATTGCAATTTATGTTTACGCCTTGATTCTGCAAAACTGTCTTCTGCGCTTTTATGAACGAGTTTCTAAGTTCAGATCCCTTTAAAACTACGTCTAGACGTAAAATTGCGTTTAGACGTAAAACTGCCTAAACTGAGTTTAGACGTAAATATGCATTTAGACGTAAATCTACGTTTAGACGTAAATCTACGTTTAGACGTAAAACTGCGTTTAGACGCAAACTACGTTTAAAACGTAAAACTGCGTTTTAGACGTAAACTGAGTTTAGACGTAAATCTGCGTTTAGACGTAAATCTGCGTTTAGACGTAAATCTGCGTTTAGGCGTAAAACTGCGTTTAGACGCAAACTGCATTTAAACATAAATTATGTTTAGAAGTAAACTGCATTGAATTTTAAGTAATCTTAAAATCGACTTTTACATCGAAATCGTTTTTATCGAACGAACGCAGCTTTCATTTTTTAATCACTGAAAGATTTCTGCTGCACTAATTCACCCCCCCCCCTCTTAGTGCTCTCGATCCTAACAAACATGCCCTTAAATTTCCAACCATAGAGTCTAGAAATGTTCATAAGGGTAAATACATAGATATAGAGGAATTGAGTAATTTGGAACCAATTCAATGGTTTGCTTACCTAGATATCCTCCCAATTCTTCAAATAAGTGAACTTATTTATCCTAGACTTGTTAGGCTGGTTTACAATAACTTGCATGTGGATGAACACGATAGGGTATCCACTTATCTCTTAGGACATCACATACCCATTACAGATAGCGTAATTTGTAATCTCATAGGAATTGCTGAGAAAGGGAGAGGTTGTTACTTTAGAGGATAATGGGACAAAGAATCAGTTGGGACCACTTATTCTGAAGCCTTAGGTACCATTTTTTGGTAATCCAAACTTGTCTATCATTCCAAAAAGTTATGAACATTTACTACCTTTCAACACCAAATTGCTTCATCACATCTTGATGAGTATTATACTCCCAAAACAATATCATCATGATGAAGTTAAAGGGACATGACAATTGTTTTGGTTACTTGATACAACAAAACATGATTGAACTATTAAAAAAGGATATGATGCTTCCATATGGTGGCTTGATCACTAAACTAATCCATGCATATGACATAGTCATTCCACCTGATGAAGAAATCTTGCAACTAGATAGGTTTAATATCATAAATAGAAACCTACTAAGAAGATTAAGATGTATAGTCAGAAATGAGACTTGTACTAGATTACCTAGAAGGACCGACCCCCTCCCACCCGATCCAGAACCTAAAACACTAATATTTAGGGAATATCAATCTCCTCCTACTGGTCCTTTTGAGGTAACATCTCCAATAGAGTAAGCACCCTCCTCATCTGCCGACGCCATAGGGGCTCGAATGGATCGATTTGAACTACATCAAGATCAAATCTTAACTAAGTTGCAGCAAATTCATCGACAACTTAATACCCTGTTTAGACAACTCGATTTACCACCACTTGAATAGCTAATATATGTCTTTTTGTTAATGAGAAAGGGGGAGAAGTTGATGTTGTAAACTTTTGATGTTGAGAATTTTTGAATGTTACCATGCAATGATGCAATATCGGATTCTTCTTAATATTAAAAAAATTTGATCTCCTTGATGTTGTGAACTTTCGATGTTATGATCTCTTTAATGCTGAGAACTTCTGATGTTGTGATCTCTCTAATATTGAGAACTTTTGATGTTGTGAATCTTTTTGAGAACTTTTGAATGCTATTATGCAATAATAAAAGTATCATAAAGGTTATATCAAGATGATGTATCATGCATGAAGTGATGAAATTGTGCATTTAATATCTTGATGACTTGAAACTATAATGATGCACAATGCATGTGATTTCTAATTAAAATTGATTTAAGCTTGAATTCAAGTTTGTCTTCTCTCAAGTATGGCATATAGATAGGGGGAGTTAAGGTTAACTCCATTATCAATTGGATATCATCATAAAAAAGGGAGAGATTGTTGAATCTTGGATTTTGATCATGAAATCAATTGGTGAAATGTTTGATCTAACCTATATGTTGAGATAAGTGTGCAGGATTAACTATCATAGCAATAAGGCATAAAGAAGATGTTGGGCCAAGAGTTCATCGGGTGATATGACAAAGATTCGGATAATGTGTCGGAAGTTTGCCGGAAGCTCGTCAAGAGTTCATCGGGAGCTCACCAAGAGTTCATCGGGAGTTCGCTGAGAGTTCATCAAGAGTTCCCCAAAAGTTTGCCGGAAGTTCGTCGAGAAGTTCACCGGTGTTAAATCTCGGATTTTGATGATGAAACCAATTGATAGTATTTATGATTTGATCTGCATTTTTAGTGATGCAGGATGCTTCGATCAGGGAGAGACAATTAAAGTAGGAAGAATCATGTTGGGCCTGAGGAAAACGTGTCAGAAGATTGGACATCGGGCTGGAGGATCGGTCGACATATCGATAGAAGGCTTCGGGCCATGGATTCCGGCATCAGGCCAAGAAGAGCGAATATTGCGCCAAGGATATCAGAGTTATGGAGATCAATTAGCCGATTGGGTAATAGGCCACAAGATCGAACGATACGTTGAAGAATCGGACGAAGCGTCGATGGACCAATGACATGCCGGACAACATGATTCATGCTTTGTAATAATTGTCTAGATCGAAGTGTGTTTTTGTGTGTACAGAATTAACTACGATAGCAAGGCATAAAGCAAAATGAAGTCCTAGAGTCAAGAACGCGATTTTGTTGGGAGTTCGAGAGTTCATCGGAAGTTCTGCTGGAACCAATCAAGAAGTCCAGGAGCTTGCCAGAGAAACTCATCGAAACTCGCCAAGAAGATCGTCGTGAAGTCTAGGAGCTTGCCGGGAGACCGCTGGAACATTGCCGAGAGATCGTCGGAAGTTCGTCGGAAGAAACTGGACTTATCTTGCTTAGATTATATCTTAGGAATTATAGTTATCACATAATTGGAGTTGGGATTGGGAGGTAATCCCATCAACTCTGTTAGGGGCCAACTGGGCCCGAAATTGGGCTGGTTTGGGCCAGATTCAAGGCCGCCCCAAGGTGCTGAAACCCTGGCTGGTGGTGGCACCGCTTGGGGAATAGCACCCTAGGTATTCTGGGTAGTGGTACCATCGGCGATAATGTTGCTAGCGGTGGTACTACCCTTGTCAGGCGGTGGTACCGTCCAGTGGCAGATCCTGCGACGGTAGTACCACCCAGGAATGGCGGTGGTACTGCTAGTACCCAGGAAACCTAGGATGGGACCTTTTTAGGCTCCGAGTTTGAATCAACTTGAAGCCTATAAATACCTCTCTCATCCCTGGTTAACTAACACAAGCATAGAGAATTTAAAAAGGGAAATATGCTGTTGTAATCTCTTGTGAGAATCCTCCTCTTCTAGTCTAAGTGTTAGAATAGTTTGAGAGAGGAGTGAGTACTTGTAAAGGTTATCTCCTAAACCTATGAAAAGGAAAAGAGGGGTGTAAGAAGGAGGTTAATCTTCGCCTATTAAAGGAAGATCGATAATGGATGCCGGTGGCCTCGACGGAAGAGGAATTGACGGAGTGGATGTAGGTCATGACGACCAAACTACTATAAAAATTCGGTTTGCCTTTTCTTTTGTGTAATTTATCTTACTGCAAACCTTCTTACCTCCTTACTATGTTTTTACTATGCCTACACTCGCATATGCTTTCAAGTTTCCGAAATCATTTTTTATCGTATGAAACGAAGAGATTTTCAAAACCGACGTGATTTTTACCACTGCATTAATTCAACCCCCCCCCCCTCTTAGTGCCGACTCATTCCTAACAGTTGGTATCAAAGCCTTGTATTTCTCATTTGGTTTAACACCCAAGAGAAATGGCTCTTTGGCTTTCAAGAGGGTCACTCTTTCATTCGTCCTCCCTTTTTCAATGGGATGGACTACACATATTGGAAAACTTGAATGAGAGTTTTCTTACTTTCTTTGGATTTAAACTTATGGAACATTATTGAAAATGGTTTTCAAAGGTCTTCTCTTCCAATAAACCATTGAAATGATTTGGAGAAGAAGACATTTTCTTTAAATGCTAGAGCTATAAACGCTCTATTTTGTGCCTTAGACAAAAACGAGTTTAATTAGGTTTCTACTTTCGAAACGGCTTTAGATATATGACACACTCTTGAAATCACACATAAGGCACTAATAGAGTTAAAGATTCTAATATAAATCTTTTAATGCATGATTTTGAACTTTTTTGAATAAAGCCGAGCGAAACCGTTGTTGACATATACACCCATTTTATGGATGTCGTCAATGGTTTAAAAGCTCTTGGCAAATGCTTTTCTAATTTTGAACTCATTAACAAGATTTTACGATCACTTTCTAAAAATTGAGATTCGAAAATAATGACTATTCAAAAATCAAAAAAATTAAATACTTTTTTTGATCGAAGAACTTATCGGGTCTCTAATGACCTATGAAATGACACACAATGCATGTGAAGAACTTGAGAACCATATCTAAAGAACATGAAGGAATTCGGACTAAGAATAATTGAAGACTACTCGAGTATAAACTCAAGTGATGGTGAACTTGAACTCCTCATGAAAATTTTAAAATAAGAATCAAAAATTAAAAATAAACTTAAAAAAAAGGAAGATGGCGACTTTAGATGAATTAAGCTCATTCAAAGACGAGGAGAAAAACAAAGGTGAGATGGCAAACTATGCCTTAACGACTTTCTACAATGAGGTAAACAACTCAAACGAAACTCCTTTAATTTATTTCAAAATTACATAATACTTTTCATGAGTTATTTCTAATTTAGTTTAATTATTTTTCTTGAAATATGCATGTTTAATGATGTAATAAAAATTCTAAAAAAAATAGGGATCATACTAAGTAATTTTGAAAATGATAATGTCTTATGATAAATAAATAAAATAATTTTGATTAAAAATGTCTAATGAAATCATGCTTGATGTTTTAATGATGCTCTATGATTAATGAAATCATGTTTCATTTGAAGTAATGATTTGATATCATACTCAATAAGTTTATGTTTCGAATTTATGCATGATGATTCTTGAGATTTATGGATTATCGATTTTTACAATAATAAACGTGGCCTTTTCAGTTTTAAACCATGATGTATGGTTTTCATATGAAAAAAAAAAAAAAAACTTAGGCATGCTTGTATGAAATCAAATCACTTAGATTAAAACATAATGGGGGAATGCATATTTTTCTTGAAAATACCTCTAAAGCTTTTTGATTTTTCAACAAGTGATTCTTAGTGATGAATCTATCTTATATAATCTCTTGAAAATGATCTTGATTTGACAATTTAAATTTAAATAAGCTTTATCTTGATTTTTTAAAATTTATAACTTGAGATTTCTTATGCACGAATCAAGATCTCTTATGTTTTTTTTATCCACTTATAAAAGAAGATATTTATTGAAATAAATCATGTCTTATGACATTCATGAAAAATTGAGACATTATACATGAATCGAGTTCTCATAAGAATCTATTTACATTGTCTTCATTGAATTTTCTTGAAAAGATTTTGATGATTTTGATTATTTGAATGAGTTTTTACCTATATCGTGATTTTGATTCCTTGGAATTACTTGAGATTTAAATTTTAATCATAAAATTTCTTATACATGAATTGAAATCTTTTTCTCCTATGTTTCCTTTTGCGATTACTAAAGAAAATATCTTTTTAGGAATTCATGACTAAAAATTTATTTTGAAGATATTTTACTATTTGATCTCCTATGATTCTACTTGCTATATATATTAAAAGGAAGTATTATTGAACTCATGATCTTGGATTCTCGGAATCAAATCTTGATATTTTCCTTAATTGAATCAAGATCCCTCACTTTTTATTCTCGAATGATTTCTTGTAGTTTATTAATGAGAATATTTGTCCAAATGAATCACAATGTTTTCATGATTTTTTTTTACTCACAACTTGAGATGATGTGCTTTGAAGTTTGGAACATGGTAAACATAAATTGATTTTTCTTTCATCTTTCGAAACTCCCTTATATTCATTTAGTGTATATTTCATCACCTAATTCTTCTTGATATTTTTTATGTGATGATATAAATACATAAAATACTCATGATATTGTGTTGATACTCTAAAATGATATAAACTTGCTAGCTTATGAGTATCATGTATGATATGATAATTGATTTATTTTTAGTATCATGCATAGAGTAAGGATGATATGTAATATTTTAAAATTGTGTATGTCATAAATTGAAACTATAATGATGCATAAATATATTGAAATAATGATTGAAATATTGATGTAATTATAAATGATGATTTGGCATTATGCATGTAATACTTTAACTTATAATAATGATGCATGCAATGATGAAATATTCATGATGAAAAATTATTTTAACATTCATGACTCGATTTTTCGTCTTTGATTATTCATCCTTTGTCATGATTTGAAAATTATTGTAAAGGAAAAAAGAGATATAAAATTGTATTTTTCCCTTCTTTTTGACAATGACAAAGGGGGAGATAGCTAGCTTGCTAGCTAGCTTGCACAAGTCAAGAAGATGCAAAAACTTGCTTGCTTGCTTCTATATCTAAAGAGAAGATGTAAACGTACTTTATGTAGCTTGCTTCATGTAAAACATTGTATCTTGCTAGCTTGTTATCTTGCATTATTTTTCTAAAATTTGCTAGCCTTCATACTTCAAAGAGAAGTAACACTTGCCAAATTGCTAGCTTGATTATTGTAAAATAATGTAAAATTTTGCTAGCTTACACTTTGCAGAGGAAGCAAAAATGGCACTTCTCAAAAGAGAAGAAAGAGCTTGCTATCTTGAACATCACTATCTTGCCAATCTCAAGAAGCAAAACTTGCAACTTGCACATTGCAATAGGAAGCATGAATCGCTAGCTCACACTTCAAGAAGAAAGCTATCTTGCATTTGCTTTCGAAATTTTTGCTAGCTTGTATGTTATAAACTTGCTATCTTACTACTTTGCATATCTAAAATAGCTTGCATGATATAACACTTGCTAAATTTTCTAGCTTACAAATTGCATGATGATAAAACTTGATATTATGTTTTTCATGCAATGATTTGAACTTATATCTCAAACACTTAATAGTTGGAACTTCTCCTTTTTGTTGATGACAAAGGGGGAGAAGTATGATCATGTTATACATGATGACGTGTTGCAAATGTTCATGATGAAATTTGCAACGACTTGAATTCGGCTTGAATTCAAGGTTCTATCAATATGGCATATTGATAGGGAGAGTTTGTTTAAACTCCAAGAGTTAAGGTTAACTCCATCATCAATTGGTTGTCATCATCAAAAAGGGGGAGATTGTTGAATCTCAAATTTTGATAATGAAACCAATTGATAGTATTTATGATATGATCTACGTTTTGAGTGACGCAGGGTGCTTCGATCAGGGAGAGACAATTAAAGCAGGAAGAATCATCTTGAGCCAGGGGAAAACGTGTTAGAAGATTACGTCGGGCTGGAGGATCGGTTGATGTATCAACAAAAGGCTTTGGACCATGGATTCAGGCATCGGGCCAAGAAGAGTGGATATTGCACTAAGGATATCAGAGTTGCAGAGATCAACTGGCCGATTGGGCAATAGGCCGCAAGATCAGACGATGCACCGAAGAATTGGATGAAGCATCGATGGACCAATGACATGTCGGACAACATGATTCATTCTTTGCAATAATTATCTATATCAAATGTGTTTTTGTGTGTGTAGGATTAACTATGATAGCAAGACATAAAGCAAAATGAAGTCTCGAAGTCAAGAACGCAATTTCGTTGGGAGTTTGAGAGTTCGTCAGAAATTATGCCGGAACTAACTGAGAAGTCCAGGAGCTTGCCAAAGAAGTTTGTCGAAACTCACCAAGAAGATCATCGTGAAGTCCAGGAGCTTGCCGGAGATCGCCGGAACATTGCCGAGAGATCGTCGGAAGTTCGTCTAAAGTTCGCTAGAAGCTCGCCGGAAGAAACCAGACTTATCTCGCTTAGATTATGTCTTAGGAAATATAGTTAGCATATAATTAGAGTTGGGATTAGGAGGTAATCCCATCAACTCTGTTAGAGGCCAATTGGGCCCGAAGTTAGGCTGGTTTGGGGCGGATTCAAGGCCCAACCAACGTGTTGAAACCCTGGTAGGCGATGGCACCGCTAGGGCCAGCGGTGGCACCGCTCGGGGAATAGCACCCCAGTATTTTGGGCGGTGGTACCCTCGACAGTAATACTGCTAGAGGTGGTACCGCCCATGTCAAGTGGTGGTACCACCTAGTGGTAGGTCTTGCAGTAGTAGTACCACCCATGAATGACGATGGTACCACCAATACCCAGGAAACCTAGGATGAGACCTTTTTAGACTCTGAGTTTAAATCAACTTGAAGCTTATAAATATCCCTCTCATCCCTGATTAACGAACATAAGCACAGAGAATTTAAAAAAGAAAAAACGCTATTGTAATCTCTTGTGAGAATCCTCCTCTTCTAGTCTAAGTGTTAGAATAGTTTGAGAGAGGAGTGAGTGCTTGTAAAGGTTGTCTCCTAAACCTATGAAAAGGAGAAGAGGGGTGTAAGAAGGAGGTTGATCTTTGCCTATTAAAGGAAGATCGATAGTAGATGCCGGTGGCCTCGACCGAAGAGGAATCGACAAAGTGGATGTAGGTCACGATGACCGAACCACTATAAAAATCCAGTTTGCCTTTTCTTTTGTGCAATTTATCTTATTGCAAACCTCCTTACCTTCTTATTGTGCTTTTACTACGCCTACACTCGCATATGCTTTCAAGTTTCTGAAATCGATTTTTATCGTACGAAACAAAGAGATTTTTAGAACCGATGTGATTTTTACCACTGCACTAATTTACACCCCCCCCCCCTTTAATGCCGACTTGTTCCTAATAGCCGAAAGATCTCCAAAAGAATAATCGACATACCAGACAGAGATTTCTTGTTTAAATATCTTAATTATCATAGTTAGACTTTAAGTTGAGTTAGGATTGAAATGTAACCCCACTAACTCAGTTAGGGGCCAATTGGGCCCTTAATAGGGCTGAACTGGGCTGGTTGAATAGCCCATTCAGCACTTGAAGCCACGGCTAGTGGTGTCACTGCCTAGTGACTTAGTCTACTAGGCCTAGGCGATGGTACTACTGACAATTAATGCTACCAGGTGATGGTACTACCCCTGTCAAGCGGTGGTACTGCCAGAGCTCAATCTCCGAGCTCTGTCAGGCGGTAGTACCGCTCAATAATGGCGGTGGTACCACCAATACCCTAAAATCCTGGGATATGATACTTTTTTACTCCAATTCTGAAGCCACTGGGGCCTATAAATACCCTACCCTTTTCTACATGAAAGGACACGAAAGTGCGAACAATATCTTGAAATCTTGGGGTGTTAAAGGTGTTGTAGAAGTGCAAAGAGTCCTCCTCCTCCCTTTCTAGTATTGTGATCATTCAAGAGAGGTGTGAGGCTTGTAAGGGTTATCTCCTAAACCTATGAAAAGGAGAAAGCGCTGTAAAGAGGTGGTTGGTCTTCGCATATTGAAGGAAGACCATTAGTGGATGTCGGTGACCTCGACAAAGGAGGAATCAGAAGTGGATGTAGGTCACAATGACCGAACCACTATAAACTCTGGTTTGTATTTCTATTATTGTCATTTACTTACTTTACAAATTACTTCACATCCTCCTTACTTGGCTTTCACTACTCTTACGAACAAACATGCTTTCAAGCTATCTTTTGAGATCGATTTTCTTTTTAACATACAAAGATTTTTAAACCGACGCTTTTATCCGCTGTACTAATTTACCCCCCCTAGTGCCGACTCGATCCTAACACATTAGTGGACGCCGATGATCTCAACGGAGGAGGAATCAGAAGTGGTTATAGGTCACAATGATCGAACGATTGTAAATTCTAGTGTGTTCATTCCTTACTGCTTAATCTCTTTACTGTATTCAACTTTACTTTGTTACAAACTGTCCAATCCCCTCCTCTCTACTCATTCAAGAAAAATGAAATGGTTTTCGTCGAAATCAAATTTTATCATATGAAGATTTTCAAATCGACGTAATTTTTTTGCTGCCCTAATTCACCCCCCCCCCCCCCCCCCCCTCTTAGTGTCGTTCTTGATCCTAACATTAAAAAACTAAAGAATTGAATAACCTTCATCTTGAAGAATTTATAGGATCTCTAATGACCTATGAAATGATATACAAAGCTTATGAAGAAAATGAGAAAAACTTAACAAAGAAAAAGAAGGATATTGCCCTCAACTCTAAAGAAGATTATATAAGTGAAAGCTCAAGTGATGATAAAAATATGTCACTTCTTATAAAAATAATTAAAAAATCATAAGAAAAAAAAAAGATAAGTCAAAGAAAAAAGAAGGCAAGACCAAAATTAAGCCCAAGAATAATACAATTATAAATTATTAATATAAAAAAGATACTTCAAGAATAAATGCTCATAATTGAAGGAGAAGTTATCATTAATATATATATATATATATATATATATATATATATATATATATATATATATATATATATATATATATATATATATTCTAAGCAATATGAGATGAATCAAGTGAGTCTAAGGTGGAAAAACAAATCAACCAAGAAGAAGTGACAAATTATATCTTAATGGCTTTCAACAATGAGATATTTGACTCCCCCAAAATCTTTTTATCTCATGAAGAATTTCTTAAAGCATTTCATAAATTATATGATGATAAAAAAGATTGATAAAATATATAGTTCACTAAATAAGGATCATGCATCATTTACTAATGAATTTGATATATCAAAAAATATGCACGAAAATATATATCAACATCTTATAATTTTTTCACTAAATGTGAAAATTTAAAATCATCTAATCTTAAATCTAAAAAGGAGCTATTTCAAAAATACTATTGTTTACTTGGAAAATACAAAAAAAAAACTTAATCACCATGAATAAAAAACTAGAATAATCTTAAAAGAATCAATTAATAGTGATGATGTAATAAATCCCATAAAAAGGAAAATATGTTTTTAAGATAAATATTAGAAAATTTTAAGTTAAAAAATCTTTGGCATTGGAAACATTGGTAATAAATCAAGTCTTTTAATTGAATAAGTGCTTTTGATAGATGGTTTGAAATATAACCTAATAAACATTAGCCAACTTATGACAAAAGATACAAAGTTAAAATTTGAATCTCATACTTGCATCATAAACACACCAAATAAAAATAAATATTTGATTGCTTTAAGAAGTAATAACTTTTACACTATTAACCTTGATGACTTTAATGATGTATCTTATTTTTTGGCTTCGAATAATAATACATGATTTTGGCATAGAAGACTAAGATATGCTAGTATGAAATTAATTACTCAAATTAGAAAGTCATAAATTTCGAAAAAGATATTCTCTTTAGTAAACAACAAAAGAATTGTATGAGAACAAATAATAAATGATCTCGATTCATGCATTATAATTCTCAAGATTCATATAGATAATCTTCTCTAAAGAAAATACCAAGAGGAATTGTAAGAGGACAATTAATGAAAAATCTTGATTCATAATAAATCTCAATTAAGTGAAAGAATCAAGATTCGTTTGGCTGAATCTCTTCTTTAGCGAAAGAAAAAAGATCTTGATTCATAGAAAACTTTCAAGTTGTAATCAAAAGAACAATTTAGATAATTTTTTTTCTTCAGCAAATAGCAAAAAGAGACATAAGAGATCAAATAAGAGATCTTGATTCATATAAAGAAAATCTCAAGTTATAATTTTGAGAAATCAAGATCATGATACTGATAAAATTCATTCAAATTCATAATCATCAAAATCACTTTGATAATTCAAGAGATTGAAAATATAAATAGATTCATTAATCTATTTTTGAAAAATCGATAAGATAGAGTAAAAGATATTTTTTTAAAAAATGCTTTCCTCTTTTTAGTTATTTCAATTTAAGTGATTTGATTTCTTACGGCCCAAGTTTTTACACCAAATCAAAATATGCATCATCGTTTAAAACCGAAAAATAATTTTCACCATCAAAGTCATCATGACAAAAAATATAACACATTAAACATAAGGCTTCTTTAAACAAGAGATTTGATTTATCACTTTAATTCCAATAATAATACATTTTCCTTTCTAGGAGTTTTCATTTTATGTGATTGATTTCACACAAGCATGCCTTTGTCTTTTATACCAAATAAAAAATATGCATCATTATTTGAAAACAAAGTTCATTACGACAAAGATCAATAGTATAACACAAAAAAGAAATCATTATTACTTCAAATCATCATGCATAATTAAATCATCAAGCATGGTTTTATTGAACATAAAGCATCTTCAATCAACATCAAAAAGCAATATGGAAATCATCAAGATACACATTATTGCTTCTTAAAAGCATAGGATTAATCTTATTAGGTGTATAAGTATTAGATTTAAATCTAATATTTTGTTCCTTTATCATAAAGAGATGCAATTATCATGATCAATGTTTAATTTTTTTTTTTCAAAAAACACTAAAAAGGAAAGCATAATCCCCTTTTATTTTTTTTATAATTTTTTTTATTTTTACTAACTAATTTAAAAATAACTTATGAAAAAGCATCAAGTAATTTCAAAATAAAGTAAAGGGATTTTGATTACCTCGTCATCGAAAGCCGTTAAGGCATAGTTTGTCATCTCGCCTTTGTTGGATTGTTCATCTTCGGATGAACTTGATTCGTCCTAATCTACCTTGAGTGTTTTCTTCTTCTTTTGTAACTTCTTCCTTTTAGGTTCATTTTTGTTCTTATATTCTTGTTTTAAGAACTTTTAAGCTTTATAGTCAAGAGTTCAAGGTCATCATCACTTGAGCTTTTGCTCGAGTGGTCTTTATTTGTTGTAAGTGCTAAATTCTTTCTGTTCATTGGAAGGTTATTCTCAAGCTCTTCATGAGCCATACAACTCATTTCGTAGTTCATCAATGACCCAATCAGTTCTTCAATGGGAAAATGGTTCAAGTCCTTTGATTATTGTATTGCTGTGATTTTAGGATCCCAACTTTTTGGAAGGGATCTTAATATCTTGTTAACAAGTTTAAAATTCGAAAAACATTTACCAAAAGCTTTTAAACTATTGATGACATCCATGTAAAATAGGTGCACATGTCAATAAGAATTTCGCTAAGCTTCATATGAAAAAACTCAAAATCATGCATTAAAAGATTAACTTTAGAATCTTTTACCCTACTTGTGCCTTCATGTGTGATTTCCAGTGTATGCCAAATGTCAAAAGCTGTTTCAAAAATAGAAACTCGATTGAATTTAGTTTTATCTAAAGTGCAAAACAAGGCATTCATAGCCTTTGCATTTAACGAGAAAGTCTTCTTCTCCAACTCATTCCAATCATTTATTGGAAGATAAGACCTTTCAAATCTATTTTCAACAATATTCCATAAATCAAGGTTCAAGGAATGCAAGAAAACTCTCATCCAAGTTTTCCAATAAGTGTAGTTCGTCCCATTGAACATGGGAGGAAGAATGATAGAAAGTCCCTCTTGAAATCCAAAAAGAGTTATTTCTCTTAGGTGTTAAACCAAATAAGAAAAATGTGGCTCTGATACCAATTGTTAGAATCGAGTTGGCACTAAGAGGGGGGGGGGGTGAATTAGTGCAGCGGATAAAAACATCAGTTTGAAAATCTTTATATGATAAAAACCAATCTCGGAAGATAAATTGAAATTGAATGCTTGCTCGTAAGCGTAGTGAAAGCAAAGTAAGGAGGAAGTGAAGCAATTGCAAAGTAAGTAAATGACAATAATAGAAATGCACACCGATTTATAGTGGTTCGGTCGTCGTGACCTACATCTACTCCTGATTCCTCTTCACTCGAGGCCACCGACTTTCACTACTAGTCTTCCTTCAATAGGCGAAGACCAACCTCCTTCTTACAACTCTATTCTCCTTTTGACAGGCTCAGGAGAGAACCTTTACACCCCCACAACCTCCTCTTTTAGACTTCACTAACACTTAAGTTTGAAAGGAGTTCACACAAGATAACAACAGTGTTTTCTTCCTTTTTTGCTCTCAATTCTTGTATCTGTTAACTAGGGATGAGAGGGGTATTTATAGGCCTCAAATGGATTCAAACTTAGAGTCTAAAAGTATCTCATCCCCAATTTTCGGGGTATTGGAGGTACCACCACTTGTGTTGGGCGATACCACCGCCTACAGCACTGACACTGGGCAGTACCACCGCCTAGTCTGATGGTACCACCACCTAACACCCTGCCATTGGGTGGTACCACCGCCCAATCTGGCGATACCACCACTTGACAGTCTCTTAGAGACTGTGTTTGGGCGGTACCACCGCCCAGACTGGCGATACACTGCCTGACATAGTCTCGAAGATTGTGCCACCGACGATTCCACTAGTTTGGGTCATTATTTAGGCCTTTCACTTGGCCAAACATAGCCTAAACTTGGGCCCAACTGGCCCCTAATTAAGTTGGCCCAATTCCAACCCAATTATGCCTAAAACCTACTTCGATCTAGATAATTGTTATAAAGCTAAATCAAATATTATCTGGTATATCATTGGTTCATCGATGTTTCATCTTAATCTTCGACGCATCATCCTCTCTTGCGGCGTATTGACCAATCAGTCAGTTGACCTCCACAACTCTAATTTTCTTGGTATAATTTATGCTCTTCTTGGCCCGATGCCCGAACCTATGGCCTAAAGCCTTCTGCCGATATGTCGACTGATCCTCTAACTTGACGTCCAATCTTCTGACATGTTCCACTCTAGCCCAACATGATTCTTCTTGCTTTAATTTGTTGAATCTCATATTTTGATGATGAAACCAATTGATAGTGTTTATCTAATATGTGTTTGAGTGACACAGGACAAGCTTCGATCAGAAGAGGCAAATTGATTTAAGCAGGAGGAATCAGACGTTGAGCTAGAGCAAACATGTCACAAGATTGAACGTCGAGCCGGAGGATCGGTCGACATGTCGGTAGAAGGCTTCAGTCCATGAATTTAGGCATTGGGCTAAGAAAATCGGACATTATGCCAAGGAGATCAGATGTTGCGATAAGATAACATGCTAATTGGGCAAAACGCTAAAGGAGAGGATGATGCGTCGAAGGATCGGACGAAGCGCCGGAAGAACTAATGACATGTCGGACAACAAAGGATTCGCTTGTAATTGATTATATCTAGATCGAGTTAGTTTAGAATCTAATTGAGTCAGTTTAGAATATAATTATACCAACTCAATTAGGGGCCAACTAGGCCTAAGTTTGGGCTATGTTAGGCCAAGTGGAAGGCCCCCGTACCCCGAAATCTCCGGAATTTAAATTTTGGCTCCAAGTTTTGAAGCCATTTGGGGTATATAAATACCCCAGCTATTCCTGCATAGAGAAGAAAGATTAAGCAAAACTCTATTGTAAACCCTATTAGAAAGTTGAGTTCCCTCCTTCTAAAGCTTAGAGAGAGTTCTAAGGGAGGTGTGTGAGGGATACCTTGCAAAAGAGGGTTGTAAAAGGTTGTCTCTTAAACCTATAAAAAGGAGAAGAGGTGTGTAAAAGGATAGTTGGTCTTTGCTCATTGAAGGAAGATCGTTAGTGGATGCCAGTGGCCTCGACGGAAGAGGAATCGGGAGTGGATGTAGGTCACGAAGACCGAACCACTATAAACTCGGTTTGCATTTCTTTTGAGCAATTTACAATAACTACAAACTTCCTTACTTGCTATACTCTTCCATATGCTTTTAATTTAAGTATATTTACAAAATGGGTTTAATCAAAATGAATTTTTCGAACCGATGTGATTTTATCCGATGCACTAATTCACTCCCCCCTCTCTCTCTTTTAGTGCTGACTCGTTCCTTATAGTTGGTATCAGAGCCATGTTTTTTTCTCATTTGGTTTAACACCCAAAGAGAAATGGCTCTTTTCAGCTTTCAAGAGGGTCACTCTCTCATTCATCCTCTCATGTTCAACGGGATGGACTACACATATTGGAAAACTCGAATGAGAGTTTTCTTACTTTTGTTGAATCTCGATTTATGGAATATAGTCAAATTTGGTTTTCAAAAGTCTTCTCTTCCAATGAACAATTGGAATGAGTTGAAGAAGAAGACTTTCTCTTTAAATGCAAAGGCTATAAATGCCTTATTTTGCACCTTAGACAAAAATTAATTCAATCGAGTTTCTACTTACGAAACAGCTTTTGATATTTGGCACACTCTTAAAATCACACACGAAGGCACTAATAGAGTTAAAGATTCGAAGATTAATATTTTGATATATGATTTTGAGCTGTTTCGAATGGAACCAAGCGAGACTATTAGAGATATGTACACCCGTTTTACTGATTCATCAATAGTCTAAAAGCTCTTGGTAAAAGTTTTTCGAACCTTGAACTTGTGAACAAAATTTTACGATCTCTTTCTAAAAATTGGGATTCAAAAGTAACGGCAATACAAGAGGCTAAAGACCTAAACAACATTATTTTTAAAGAACTTATTGGGTCATTAATAACCTATAAAATGACTTATATGACACATGACAAACTTGAGAATAACCTTCCAAAGAACAGGAAGGATTTGGCACTTAGAACACATGAAGACCACTTGAGCGAAAGCTCTAGTGATGATGAACTTGAACTTCTCACTATAAAACTTAAAAAGTTCATTAAATAAGAATTAAAAAATAAAAGTAAACTTAAAAAGAAGAAGTTGCTAAAGAAGAAGAAAATACTCAAACTGGCTTGGGATGAATCAAGTTTATCCGAAGATGAAGAACAAACCAATAAAGGCGAGGTGGCAAACTACGCCTTAACGGCTTTCGATGACGAGGTAATCAAAATCCTCTTAATTTATTTTAAAATTACATGATGCTTTTCATGAGTTATTTTTAATTTAGTTTAGAAAAATTATATATAAATTTTCTTGAAAATTACATGTTTAATAATATAATGAAAATGTTAAAAAATTAGGATCATACTAGTAATTTTGAAAATAATAATGACAATTGCATGTTTTATGAAAATACAACAAAATGTTATTTTTATATGTAATGATAATCCTATGTATGTTTTTAAGAAGAAATAATATATATCTTGATGATTTCCGATTTTGATTGAAAATGCTTTATGTCCAATGAAACCATGCTTGATGTCTTAATAAAAATATTAAGAGGTTTGATATCATGCTTAATGTGAAATTGTGCATGTTGTATATTAAAGAACTTGAAACCATATTTTAATATCATGCCCAAAGTAATGATGTATAATGATCATGCTTAATGAGTTTATATTTCAAAATTATGCATGATGATTCTTATAATTTATAGCTTATCGATTTTTACCATAATAAAAATTACTTTTTTGATTTTAAACATGATGAATATTTTGATTTGGAATAAATGACAAAGGCATGCTCGTGTGAAATAAAAAGGAAATATATTTCTCTTTAAAATTTCTCAATCTCTACTTTATCAATTTTTTCAAAAAGGAGAGATTAATGAATCTATCTATGTTTCTTTTTTAATCTATTGAAAATGATTTTGATTTGATGATTTAAATTTGAATGAGCTTTATCTTGATTTTTTTAGATTTATAACTTGGGATCTTTCTATGAATTGAGATCTTTTTCTCCTTGTTTCTTCTTGTCATTTACTAAAGAGGAGAATTTTCTAGATGGATCATGATCTTGATTTCTCAAATTCTAGACTTGATCTTTCATTTTTTATGATTGAAATAATGATTAGAATATTGATGTAACTATGAATGATGATTTGGTATTATGCATAATGATGCATGCAATGATGAAGTATTCATGATGAAAAATTGTTTTGACATTCATGACTTGATTTTTCATCTTTGTTATTTATGCTTGTCATGATTTGAAGATTATAGTACAGGGAAATGAATTATACTATTGTATTATTATTCCTCTCTTTTTGCCAATGACAAAGGGGGAGAAAGAATTGCTAGCGTGCACATCACGAAAAGAGGCAAACTTGCTAGCTTGCTCATCTCCAAAGAGAAGCAAGAAGTGCTATCTTGCAAATCTCAAGAGAAGCAATATTTGCTAAGTTATACATTTCAAGAAGATGTAAAAATAGTCTATCTTGCACATCTCAAAAGATGTAAAATTTTACTAACTTTCATATGTGTAAAATTACTAGCTTGCATACTCTAAAACAATATAAATTTGCTAGCTTGCATGATGTAGAACTTGCTATCTTGAACATCAATGAAGATTGCTAGCTTGCCTATCTTAAGAAGCAAAAATCCAAACTTGAAATTATATCTCAAAAATTGGCTAGATGCACTTCTCCTTTTTTTTTGTTGATGACAAAGGGGGAGAAGTTATATTGATGATCATGTATGGAACGATGTATAGGATATTGTGATTATGCATGATTTTATGATGCATGCATTGATGTGATAAATTAGTTATTTCAATACTCATGTTACATGCAATGTTGAAATTGTTAGGATCAGAGCGGCACTAAGAGGGGGGGGGGGTGAATTAGTCCAGCGGATTAAAACTCATAAGTTTGAAATCGATTTCGTAAATGTATAGATATTTTGATTCGATGAAGAATGACTTAGCTAAAATAGCTCGAGTAAAGGAAGTCAAGAGTAGGGAGAAGAAAACCGAACAGTTTGCTGCTAAGAAGATAAGTGGTTCAGAAAACTAAACACTCACACATTCAAGGAACACCACAATGTAAAGTGGTTCGATCAAATGACCTACATCTACTTGCGAAGCCTTCTTCGATGAGGCTCCCAACTTCCATTAGCAAATCACTTTGAAGGGAAAGGACCAAATACCCCTCTTACAACCTTTTTACAAGTGGTTCACACTTTTACAGATTTTTCAAAGAGAAAGAGGGAGGTGAACACTTAAGCTATTGAAAACAAGACTTTGCTAAAGCTTTTTCTTAATTTCTAACTTCTCAAAAAGGTGTTATCTCTGCTGAGAATTAAGGGGTATTTATAAGCCCCAAGAGGATTCAAATTTGGGCTCCAAATTTGAATTGCTTTTGGGTTTCCCGGTGCTAACGGTGCCATCGCCTGTCAGTGGCGGTGCCATCGCCTATCAGTGTCTGACATTGACAGTGTACTAGCGGTGCCACCGCTAGACCTCTCAAGTTCTGGGCGATGCCACCGCCCGGTCCAGTAGTGTACTAGTGGTGCCACCGCCGAACCTCTCGGGTTCTAGGCGGTGCCACCGCCCAGTCCGGCGGTGTTGCTACCCAATCCAGTGGTGCCATTGCTTGGACTATTCCAGCTCACTAGTTGGGCTCCAAACTTGGCCCAAACCAGTCCAAACTTGGGCCCAATTGGCCCAATTGCAAACTAAGAAACTAAGACATAGTCTTAAGCAAATTTTTAAGCGGCAATGTCGAGTTTCCTTCCGGTGAGCTTTCTAGTGAACTTTCAGCGGACTTCCGATACACCCTCGGATTTCTTCTAGCAGACTCCCAGCATGCTCCTAGTCTTGTGGCGAGTTCAACGAGTCTTTGGCAAGTATC
This sequence comes from Musa acuminata AAA Group, assembly GCF_036884655.1. Taxonomy (NCBI): domain Eukaryota; kingdom Viridiplantae; phylum Streptophyta; class Magnoliopsida; order Zingiberales; family Musaceae; genus Musa; species Musa acuminata. The sequence goes on from NC_088335.1 coordinate 23,248,007, forward strand.
CAAACCTTCTCGAAGATCTCCGTGAACCTCTGACGATCTTTTTGGGGGACTTCCGAAAACTTCTACAAGTCCCCGATTCTTTCTCGATTGGTTCCGGCAGCACTTCTGATGATTCTTCGGACTTTCGACGGACTCTCGAACACCCATCGAACTTGACTCCGGTAAACTTGCTTTATGTCTTCAAGCTATCGTAGTTAATCCTGTACATGTAAAACACACTTCGATCTAGACAATTAATCCTAAGCATCTAATCAAGTTATCCGGCATGTCATTAGTCCCTCGACGCTTCGTCCGATTCTTCGGCGCATTGTCCTCTCCTACGGCCTATTACCCAATCGGCCAGTTGACTCTACAACTCCTATATCCTTAGCGCAATGTCCGCTCTTCTTGACCCGATGCCCGAATTCATGGCTTGAAGCCTTCTGTCGATACGTCGACCGATCCACCGGCCCGACGTTCAATCTTCTGACATGTTCCTCCGGCCCAACATGATTTTCCTGCTTTAATTGTCTCATCCTGATCGAAGCATCTTGCGTCACTCAAAACGCAGATTAAAACATAAACACATATTGATTGGTTTCATCATCAAAATCTGAGATTCAACAGAAATACTATGATTTTAAAGTTTCTATTAATATGGCATATTTGTTAGGATCAAGAGCAATAAGAGGGGGGGGGTGAATTAGTGCAGCGGAAAACTTTCATCGGTTCAAAAAGACTTCGTACGAAAACCATTACGGAAAGATCTTTAACTTGAGAACAAATGGAAGTATAGTTGATGTAAAGCAACTGAGGCAGTTTGCAGTTAGATAAAGAGCAGAATGTAAATGCAAACCGAGATTTAAAGTGGTTCGGTCAATCTTGACCTACATCCACTTTTGGCTTCCTCCTCCGACGAGGTCACCGACGTCCACTAGAGGCCTTCCTTCAATAGGGGAAGGCCAACCACCCTTTTACAGCTTTTCTTCGTTTGACGGGCTTAGGAGACAACCCTTACTAGTTTTCACTCCTCTCTTGAATGATCAAGACTTAGAAAGAAAATATGGAGAGGAACCCTAGCCTTTTACAACACTTTTAAGCTCTCAAATACTCAGAATAAAAGCAAGCTTTCGGTGCCCTTTCATGCTAGAAAGGGTGAGGTTTATATAGGCCCTAATCAGTTTGAATTCGGAGCTCAAAAGTGTCCATTCCCGAATTTCCGGGGTCCTGGCAGTACCACCACCACAATTGGGCAGTACTACTGCTTGTCATCTGTCACTGAGCGGTACTACCGCTCAGTCTGGGTGGTACTATCGCCTAACATCGCTCGGAGACCGAGCTCAGATGGTACCACCGCTTGATAGGGGCAATACCACCGCTGACAGTAATAACTGCCGGTGGTACCACCGCCCAGAACTCTTGAGAGACCGAGTCTCCTAGGCGGTGCCACTACCGGCCAGGAATTCTAGGTCCGAATGTGATGATCCATTCGGCCCAATTTGGGTCTGCCAACGGCCCAATTGGCCCCAGATTAAGTTAATAGGATCACCTCCCAATCCTAACTTAATCTACATGCTAACTACGATAATTAAGACATCAATACTGTAGATCGTGTTCCGGTGCGTCAATCGCTTCTTCCGGTGAGCTTCCAGCGAACTTCCGGTGAACATCCGACGAACCCTCGGTGATTCTCTGGCGGACTCCCGGCAAACTCCTGGACTTGTGACGATCCTTTTGGCGAGTTCCAACGAGCTTCTTTGGCAAGCTCCTAGACTTCTTGAATTGTTCCCTCAGAACATCCGACGATCGTCCGGATTTCCGACGAACTCTCGAAGTCTTGGCTCCAATGTGATCTTGGTCTTGGCTCTGGCTTAACACTTGCTGCATGTCTTACTGCCATCGTAGTTAATCCCGCACACTTATCTCAACATACGAATTAGATAACCAAATGATAATTGACTTCATCATCAAAATCCGAGATCCAACAATCTCCCCCTTTTTGTTGATGACAGAGTTAACCTTAACTCCCCCTATCTAGATGTCATACATGAGATAAGTTCTTGAATTCAAAGCCTTTGAATTCAAGAGACATATTGATAAGTTAAGTTCATTTAAACTTATCAATACTGTTGAATCTCGTATTTTGATGATGAAACCACTTGATATATGTTTATGATTTAATCAGCGTTTTGAGTAATGCAGGATACTTTGATCAGGATGAGATAATTAAAGCAGGAAAATCATGTTGTGCTGGAGGAACATGTCAGAAGATTGGACGTCGGGCCGGTGGATCGGTCGACGTATCGATAGAAGGCTTCGGGCCGTGAACTCGGGCATCGGGCCAAGAAGAGCGGGTATTGTGCCAAGGATATCGGAGTTGCAGAGTCAACTGGCCAATTGGGCAATAGGCTGCAGGAAAGGACGATGCGCCGAAGAATCGGACGAAGCGTCGAGGGACCAATGACATGCCGGACAACTTGGTTAATTGCTTAGGATTAATTGTCTCGATCGAAGTTTTTGTTTTAAGTGTGCAGGATTAACTACGATGAAAGTAAGACATGCAGCAGGAGTTGCGCCAGAGTCATGACAATGATCACGTTGGGAGTTCGAGAGCTCGACGGAAGTTCGGACAGTCGTCGGAGGTTATGCGGGAACAAATCCGAGAAGTCCAGAAGCTTACCAAAGGAGCTCGTCGGAACTTGCCAAGTGGATCGTCGCAGTCCACGAGTTTGCCGGAAGTCCGCAGGAGCATCACCGAGGGTTCATCGGATGATCGACGGAAGTTCGCCGGAAACTCGCCGGAAGAAGCGAGTGACGCACCGAAGCAAGCTGCAGAATATGTCTTAGGAAATAATCGTAGTTAGCACTTTGATTAAGTTAGAAATGGGAGGTGATCCCATTAGCTTAATCTTGGGGCAATTGGGCCCCTGAAGAACTCAAATTGGGTCGAATGGTTCAACCCATTCGGACCCAGGTTGCTGTGGGAGGTGCAACCGCCCAGGCAGGGAGGTAGCACCGCCCAGGCTATGTCTCCCAGCTAGACTGGGCAGTGCAACCGCCCCAGCCAAGACGTGCAACCGCCCAGGGCTCAGTCTCCGAGCGAGACTGGGCGGTGCAACCTCCTCTATCAGGAGGTAGCACCGCCAGAGCTCAAGTTTCGAGCTCTGCCAGGCGGTGCAACCTCCCCAGTCAGGCGGTGCAACCGCCTGAGCTCGGTCTTCGAGCTCTGGCAGAGAGGTGCAACCGCCCCTGACAGAGGTGGCATCGCCCAGAGCTCTAGCAGAGAGTTTTCTTGATTTCTCTAAATATGGATTTATGGAATATCGTTGAAAATGGTTTTCAACTTCCCTCTAAACCGATGAACGAATGGTCGGATTTAGAGAAGAAGTATTTTTCAACTTCCCTCTAAATCGTCAAAAGTTTATCACACTTTACTGCTGCACTAATTCACCCCCCCCCCCCCCCCCCCCTCTTAGTGCTGCTCCGATCCTAACAATTGGTATCAGAGCAAGGCTCACTCTCATTTGGTTTGATACCCAAGAGAGATGGCTTACTCCGGCATACATGAGGGTCATTCTATCACACGTCCACCCTTGTTTAATGGGTCGTATTATACTTATTGGAAGACTCGTATGAGGATCTTCCTCAATTCTATGGATTTCGAGCTTTGGACTATTGTTGAAAACGGATTTCAAAAATCTTCTCTTCCGATGAGCGAATGGAATGAATCGGAGAAGAAGGTTTTTGCTTTAAATGCAAAGGCTATGAATGCCTTGTTTTGTGCACTAGACAAAAATGAATTTAATCGTGTTTCAATTTGTGATTCGGCTTTTGATATTTGGAGAACTCTTGAGGTCACTCATGAAGGCACTAGCCGAGTGAAAGAGTCCAAAATCAACATCCTTGTGCACTCTTACGAACTTTTCTGAATGAAACCAAGTGAGTCCATCGGAGACATGTAGACCTGGTTTACGGATGTCATCAATGGACTCAAAGCTCTTGGTAAAGATTTTACTAACTTTGAACTAGTAACTAAAATCTTAAGATCCCTCCCTAAAAGTTGGGATCCAAAAGTTACGGCCATTCAAGAGGCCAAAGTCCTTAAAACATTCCCTCTTGAAGAACTCATTGGGTCTCTAATGACCTACGAAATGACATGTCAAGCTCATGACGAGCTCGAGAACCCCCTTCCAAAGAACAGGAAGGATATGGCACTCAAATCACAGGAAGACCACTTGAAAGGAACATCAAGTGATGAGGACAGTGACAATGACATTGCACTTTTGACTCAAAAATTTAAAAAATATTTAAGAAAGAACAAATTTAAAAATAATACAAAAAATAAATTCGAACAAAAGAAGGACCAAGTGATTTGCTATGAATGCAAAAAATCGGGACACTACAAGAATGATTGTCCTCAAGCCAAAAAGAGAACATCAAAGAAGAAGGCGCTCAAGGCAACATGGGATGATTCAAGTGCGTCCGAAGAAGAGGAGTCCAACACCGAGCAAGTTGCTCATTACGCCCTAATGGCCATCGGAGAAGAGGTAACAGATTTAATTAATGCAGATTTACCTTATCATGAATTATTAAATGCTTTCCATGAGTTATTTGATGAATGTAAGACAATTAGTAGAAAATACAAATTGCTAAAAAAGGAGCATGATAGTCTCACTTGTGATATCGATAAATTAAAAACTGAATATCATGATAGTTTAGCTCCATGTATAAAATGCCATGATCTAGAATATCTCCAAAAGGAGAACTTGTTACTTAAGGACACCTTGAAGAAATTCGAGGTTGGTAGCAAATCTTTGAACATGATCCTTACAAATAAGGGTCACGTTCCTAAAAGAAGTGGAATCGGATTTGTGAGAAGTCCTTACCAAAATCCAACCACTTTCATTAAAGGCCCCGTCTTACATGTTCGGCACCAAAGCAATTGCAACTTTTGTTGCAAATATGGACATAAAACTTATAAATGTCCATTCAAGAAAATTAGTCTGAACAAACTAATTTGGGTTCCTAAAGGAACCATGATCAATTCTATGCAATATGATGAACAAGTTTTTAAGGCACCCAAAAGAAAATGGGTACCTAAAAATAATCCCTTCTTGTAGAAACATACACCATCACAAGCTAGGATCAAGAGATGATATCTAGATAGTAGATGCTCAAGACATATAACTGGAGATCCATCTCATTTCTCTATGCTCACTAGCAAAGAAGAAGGGTACGTCACCTTCGGAGACAACAACCAAGGCAAAATCATTGGCAAGGGAACCATAGGTAACAAATTAAAATTTTCTATTAATGATGTCTTACTAGTTGATGGATTGAAACATAATCTCTTGAGTGTTAGTCAATTATGCGATAAAGGTTATATCGTTAGATTTAAATCAAATGTGTGTATTATTGAAAAACCAAACCATAACATAATTATGATTGCATTAAAACAAAATAATGTCTACACCATCAACCTTGATGAACTAAGTAATGAAATGTGCTTCTCCGCTTTAAATGATGATGCTTGGCTTTGGCATAGGAGACTAGGCCATGCAAGCATGAAACTAATATCTAAGATCTCATCTAGATATTTAGTGCGAGGAATTCCAAATATAAAGTTTATTAAGGACAAAGTATGCGATGCATGTCAACTAGGTAAACAAATAAAAACTAGTTTCAAACCAAAAACTCAAATTAGCACCACTAGACCATTACAATTGATTCATTTGGACTTATTTGGACCAATTGACACGACAAGTCTAGGGGGAAGCAAATATGCGTTTGTAATTGTGGATGACTATACTAGATACACTTGGACCTATTTCTTAGCTCACAAAAGTGATTGCTTCAAGTGTTTCTCTAAATTTTGTAAACTCACTCAAAACGAAAAAGGTTTCATGATTTCATCAATTCGGAGTGATCACGGTGGTGAATTTCAAAACCGTGACTTTCAAAATTTTTGTGAGGTTAATGGATACAAACACAACTTCTCCACTCTGAGGAATCCCCAACAAATGGAGTAGTTGAAAGAAAAAATAGAAATCTACAAGAAATGGCAAGAACTATGTTAAATGAACATAGTTTACCTAAGTATTTTTGGGCCGAAGTCGTAAATATGGCTTGCTACATCATGAATAGAGTCCTAATAAGACCATCCTTATCAAAAACTCCCTATGAATTATGGAATAACAAAAAACCAAATATTTCCTATTTTAAAGTTTTCGGTTGTAAATGCTTTATTTTGAATGAAAGGGATGCCTTAGGAAAATTTGATGCTAAATCCGATGAAGGCATCTTTCTTGGTTACTCTTCCGTTTCTAAGGCTTTCCAGGTTTTTAACAAAAGAACCTTAGTAATAGAAGAGTCTATTCATGTAGTTTTTAATAAAATTTCTAATTTAAAGAAAAATAATTTTGATGATGATCTTGGTTTTGATAATTTGAATTTAAATGAACCCCCTCCTCAAAATAGCAACTTGGATGTACCTTCTTCCGAAATTTCCTTACCCAAGGAATGGAAGTATATAGATGCTCATCCAAAGGAGCTAATTATAGGAGATACATCAAAAGGGGTTCAAACTCGTTCCTCTTTCAAGAATTTTTGTGCTAATGCCGTCTTCCTTTCTCAAATCGAACCTAAATGCATTGACGAGGCCATAAAAGATGATTTTTGGGTTATCGCAATGCAAGAGGAATTGAATCAATTTGAGAGGAATAAGGTATGGAAGCTTGTTCCTAGACCTAGTGACCATTTAGTCATTGGTACTAAATGGGTCTTTAGAAACAAGCAAGATGAAAATGGTATCGTGGTTAGAAACAAGGCTAGATTAGTGGCCAAAGGTTTCAACCAAGAAGAAGGTATCGATTACGAAGAAACCTTCGCTCCCGTAGCTCGATTAGAAGCCATAAGGATGCTCATTGCCTATGCGAGTAGTAATAATTTTAAACTATTTCAAATGGATGTCAAAAGTGCTTTCTTGAATGGTTTTATTTCCGAAGAAGTATATGTCGAACAACCTCCCAGATTTGAAAATTCTCTTCTTCCTAACCATGTATTCAAATTGACTAAGGCTCTCTATGGCTTGAAACAAGCTCCTAGAGCTTGGTATGAAAGGCTTAGTTCCTTTCTTATTTTAAATAATTTTACTAAAGGCAAGGTTGATACTACATTGTTTATTAAACATTTTGAAAATAATTTTCTTATTATGCAAATTTATGTTGACGATATTATTTTTGGCTCTTCGGATGAATCACTATGTGAATCATTTGCCAAATGTATGAGTCATGAATTTGAAATGAGTTTAATGAGTTAATTAACTTTCTTTTTGGGATTACAAATCAAACAACTTAGTGATGGTATATTTCTTAACCAATCTAAATATACATTAGAATTGTTAAAATGATTTAACATGGATAATTCAAAAGCAATAAACACCCCTATGAGTACTGCGACCAAGTTAGATATAGATGAAAATAGTGAAAATTTCGATCAAAAAATATATAGGGGAATGATAGGTAGTCTACTCTACCTCACCGCGACTAGACCGGATATTATGTTTAGTGTAGGACTTTGCGCTAGGTTTCAATCAAATCCTAAATTATCTCATCTTAAAAGTGTTAAAAGAATATTTAGATATCTTAAAGGAACTCCAAATCTAAGACTGTGGTATCCAAAATCTGAAAAATTCGATTTAATAGCTTATGTAGATGTCGATTTTGGCGGATGCAGGATAGATAGAAAAAGTACATCCGAAACATGCCAATTTTTAGGACATGCACTTGTTTCTTGAACTTCCAAGAAACAAAATTCAGTTGCACTATCTACGGCGGAAGCCGGATACATTGCTGCAAGTGCATGCTGTGCACAAGTTGTTTGGATGAAAAATACATTAGAAGACTATAGAATTCACTTTAAAAACATTCCCATAAAATGTGATAATACTAGTGCCATATGTCTTACTAAAAATCCAATTCAGCACTCTAAAACTAAGCATATCGACGTTAGGCATCATTTCATACGCGATCATGTCCTTAACAACGATGTTGTTCTAGAATTCATTGACACAAAGTATCAATTAGCAGATATATTTACAAAAGCTTTGAGTGAAGACCAATTTGAATTCATTAGAAGGGAATTAGGTATGTTAAATTGTCCCTAAGAATAAACTTATTTGAATGGATTTCTCCGTAAAGTTTTTCATCCTCTCTCCATTCCTCGATGAATCTGATCCTTCTCTTTCGATTCTAAATAACATGTTAAATTATCTTATCCTATCTTGAGTCAAACACCGCTCCCATCTGATCAAGATTAATGATTTTATGATATCTTGTGAATCTTGAAATTGATTTTGATGGCTTGATTATGAGTTTCAAGTTGACGAATTGAATTTGAATGGATTTGTATTCGAATTATGATCTTGGCTTATTGGAGTTACTACTTGAAATTTTTTTATCACTATCTCTTCCTTGTACATCTACAATTTTTGTTATTTATAGAAAGAAGAGATTTGATAAAATGGATGAATGCTGAATTTTCCTTTAAGATAAACTCTGCGTAAATATTTTAGCATACTTAATTTTGAATGATAAAATTTTTATGATCAATGCTGAATTCCTGATGTTATAATCACAAATTATGTGCTTCGAGTCTCATTCCCTTTTTGTTGATGACAAAGGGGGAGAAAAGTGATGACTTATACCATTTTAATAGCATGACTTATATGAATTGCAAAAGCTTGTGTGATATGAATATCTTATATGCCTTGCAAAATCTTTGAGAATATCGCAAGATTGATTGATCATATTGAAAACATGCCTTACATTTATATTATGAAATTTATGTTGAAAATCTTTATCTCCTGCCGTAGTAAAAATTATCTCTTATCATTCGACTTGAAAATGATTTTCATCGAAGTTTTGTATTTACTATTGCTTAATGAGAATAACGATAAGTTCTATAGTTAGAACTTATCAGTTTATGCTTGAATTCAATGGATGAAATTCAAGTGTTTTCATCTTCTCATAATATGGCATATAGATAGGGGGAGTTATGTTTAACTCCGTCATCAATTGATTGTCATCATAAAAAAGGGGGAGATTGTTGAATCTCGGATTTTGATGATAAAATCAATTGATGGGTTAATTGATCTAATCCATATTATTGAGTTAAGTGTGCAGGATTAACTACGATAACCAGAAAACATAAAGCAAGAACACCGGAGTCAAGTTCGATGGATGTTTAAGAGTCCGAAAAATCATCGGAGATGCTGCCGAAACCAACCGAGAAGAAATCGGGAACCTATCGGAATTTTTAGAAGTTCGCCGAAGAGATCGTCGGAGGTTCACGGAGATCACCGAGAAGGCTCGGCTACTCATTAAAGTCATCACAAGTTCGGGAGCTTGCTGGGAGTCCGTCGGAAGAAGATTCGTCGGAAAGCTCGCCGGAACAAGACTCGACGTTCGCGGTTGAAAACTTGCTTAGGATGTTTTTTTTGTTATGTAGTTCACTTGTAATTAGGATTAGGATTAAGAGATAATCCTATATCCTGGTTAGGGGCCAACTGGGCCCAAAATTAGACTTGGTTTGGGCTAAATTTGAAGCCCAACAAGTGAACCGAAGGGTCTGGCGGTGGCACTGCCAGACTAGGCGGTTGCACCGCCTGGCTGGGCAGTGGCACCGCCCAGCACTGTCAATGTCTGACAGTGACAGGCGGTGGCACCGCCACTGACAGGCGGTGGCACCGCCAGCATCGGGAACCCAAAGAGAATTCAAATTTTGGAGCCCAAATTTGAATCCTCTTGAGGCCTATAAATACCACTCAAATCTCAGCTGAGATAACAACTTTTTGAGCAGTAATTGTTTGAGAGAAAGGTCTTAGAAAAGTCTTTGCTAGTCTTGTTTTCAATTTGCTAGTGTTCACCTCCTTCTTTCTTGCTGAAAATCTATAGGAGAGTGAACCGCTTGTAAAAAGTTGTAAGAGGGGTATTTACCCTTCCCCTTCAAGAGATTTGCTAGTGGAAGGTGGGAGCCTCATCGAAGAGGGGCCTCGCAAGTGGATGTAGGTCATTTGACCGAACCACTGTAAAATTGGCATGATCTCTGGTTTGCATTTACTTATTGTCATTTACATTACTGCAAACCATTTGCACTTTAATGCTCTACTTCTTTGTCTCCGTCTTACTTATCTCTTCAAGTTAAAATGCAATCGAAATGGTTTCAAACGAAAACGTTACTTTTATCATACGAAGTTTCCGAAAGTGTTTAAATCATCAAAAGTTTATCACACTTTACCGCTGCACTAATTCATCCCCCCCCCTCTTAGTGCCGCTCCGATCCTAACACATAGAGCTCAGCAAGTGACTAACATATCTGTTGGCAAATAAGACAGTTTCAAACAAATAAGGTTTCAAAATACAAGGTAGAGATACAAGAGTTCAAAGATAATCACTCGACAAATGCAGAGTTACAATGTCATTTCATTCAAAGCATGTTTTATTCATAACAATGGATTAAGGGCTAATTGGAGCATATCATTGGCATAAGAAGCATATCCATGACATATGAAATATTTGAAAGCATATCAAAGATGTAAGAAGCATTTTGATGTATATCAATAGCATAGGAAGCATTTTGGAGCATATCAATACAAAATACGAAACAGAAGCTCAGACGTCGTACCCTAGTATAGTGCATGTGAGGTTTAACTCAGTGGTGTCTTCACGCCATGATGAGTTCTCGACTCCATCCACGGGTAGCCCTTTCCTACTCGAGCCCTCTCACCCTGCCCAAGTGCTAGGTCAGCTCTGAATTTCATATCAAACATATAGAAGGTGAAGTGAGATCTCAAACATAATCTAGAGCATTGCGGGCTCTAAGCACATACCCTTTACCATTTTTGGCAAAAGTCCAGATAATCCCTTTACTATTTCTAGCAAAGGTCCAAATAATCCCTTTACTATTTCTGGCAAAGGTCTAGACAATCCCATAAACACCGGAGTTTAAAAGGGCATTGTGAACAATAAGGTTGGTATATATCGGAAACACATGCGGAACAATGGAATGCATGTGCCTATACGAATCATTGCGATACAAACATGAACTTTACATGATAGCTGCAGGTGTACAAATAATTAAAGGACAAAAGTATATAGGAATTCAAGGCAATAATGTAAAGCTCAACATGATTATTCCTGCTTTAATTATCTCTCCCTGATCGAAGCTTCCTACATCACTTAAAACGCAGATTAAATCATAAACACTATCAATAGTTTCATCATCAAAATCCGAGATTCAACAAGGCGATGGCACTGTTAGTGGCTCAGTCTCCAAGATAGTTTCCAAGACTGTGTCAAGCAGTGGTACCTCCAAACTGGGTGGTGGTACCACCCAGTATCAGTGCTACAGGCGAAAGTACATCTCAACATAGGCGATGGTACCACCAGGACCCAGGAAACCAAGGATAAGACCTATTTTTGCTCCAATTTTGAAGTCATTTAGGGTCTATAAATATCCTAGCTATTCCTGCATGGAGAAGCAAGAATTTGAGCAGAAAGGGGTTGTTATTCTGAGTTAAAAAAGTGCTAAGTGTCCTCCTCCTCTTTAAGTTTCGGACTTATTCTGAGAGAGGTGTGAAGCTTGTAAGGGTTATCTCTTAAACCCATGAAAAAGAGAAATAGTTGTGAGAGGGTAGTTGGTCTTCGCCCATTGAAGAAAGACTAGTAGTGGAAGTCAGTGGCCTCGAGTGAAGAGGAATCGGGAGTGGATGTAGGTCACAACTATCAAACTACTATAAAAATCTGATTTGCATTTACTTTAAGCTTTTCATTTTAATTGCAAACTGATTTCTTACTTTCATTATGGTCACGAATGTGTTTCAAGTTAACATCTTTCCCATATCGATTTTCATTGAAAGTATGAATTCGACGCTTTTATCGTAAGTACTAATTCACCCCCCCCGCTTAGTGTTGACTCGATCCTAGCAAAAGAGAAAGAGTTATAAGAGGGTAGTTGTCTTTACCAATTAAAAGAAGATCATTAGTGAATGCTGGTGGCATCGATGGAAGAGGAATCGAGAGTAGACATAGGTCACGATGATTGAACCATTTATAATTTCTGTTCAACTTTTCATTATCATTTCTTATTTATTTAATTGTCTACTACTCTTACTTGCTCACTACGCTTACAAACGCTCTTAAGTTAAACATATTTCCAATAGAGTTTCATCGAATTGAATTTTCTAAATTATCGAAGTTTTGTGAAAGTACTAATTCACACCCCCCTCTCCCCTCCTCTTAGTGCCGAAACGATCCTAACAAGTATTTGTTTGCTACCAGCAGATCCTTCACTCTTGTCTTGCACCTTTGACACCATTTTGTTTTGAAGAGTAGGCTTGAAATTTCCTTCTCTTGTATAATATTCTTTTGACTTGTACCGAGAACCTTTTTTAAACTTATGTTATTTCTAAACTTTTAAAGTCAACTTGCTCATATCATTTAAAGACCAATATGACTGGAGTTGAACTACTTTAACAATCTCATGCTTCAAACCTCTTAAGTATCTTGTAATGATTTGCTCCTCTGGTTCCACAAGCTCTCTTGAGATTATCGAACTTTGTTGTGTACTCTTCTACACTAACATTTTTTTGCTTGAAATAATATATTTTGAGAAAGTTCTCTTCCCTATAGTTGTCAACCAAGTATTTTCTCTTTAACTCCCTTTTTATTTTCACCTATGTTATAATCTTACTCTTTCCCTTATGTTCTCTTTGCTTCTTCAGGTTTTCCAACCAAAAAGATGCATTCTTTTTTGGTTTGAGTGTCACAAGCTTTACTTTCTTTTGTTTTGGTGGTTCATGAAACTTGAATATTCTTTCCAACATATTAAGTAAATTAATAAAATTATTAATATCAATTTTACTTTCAAACTCTAAGATATCCAATATTGGGTTGCATTTATTCTACCACTCATCTTGGTCTCTATACCTTGCTCGATATCTTTTCAATTCCCTTATGTGAGGAGATGTATCATCATTAGAACCAAACTCTTGGGCATCATTTTTATACTAGTTGTTTCTTCTTCAAGTATTTCATTTGTTTCTTATAAACTATATAGCAACCTCTGTAGTTGCAACCTCAAGAACTTAACATCATCTTTACGTTCACCAACTACATCTTTTCTATTCTACCTTGCCATAATCTCTAGCCTTTAGCTTTGATATCAAACTAATATCAAGATAATGACGAATAGAATTTGAAAGGTTGATAGTTGTGTTTGTTGGAAACACTTTTGGAATGGAGATAAATGGATTCGTTAAGTTTTAAATCATAAAGGTGTTAAATCTCATATTTTGATGATGAAACTACTTGATATATGTTTATGATTTAATCTGCGTTTTGAATGACGCAGGGTGCTTCGATCAGGATGAGACAATTAAAGTAGGAACATTATGTTGTGCCGGAGGAACATGTCAGAAGATTGGACGTCGGGCCGGTGGATCGGTCGACGTATCGACAGAAGGCGCCGTGGACTCGGGCATCGGGCCAAGAAGAGCGGGTATTGTGCCAAGGATATTGGAGTTGCGGAGTCAACAGGCCGATTAGGCAATAGGCTGCAGGAAAGGACGATGCGCCGAAGAATCGGACGAAGCGTCGAGGGACCAATGACATGCCGGACAACTTGGTTAATTGCTTAGGATTAATTGTCTCAATCGAAGTTTTTGTTTTAAGTGTGCAGGATTAACTACGATGAAAGTAAGACATGCAGCAGGAGTTGCGCCGGAGTCAAGACAATGATCACGTTGGGAGTTCGAGAGTTCTACGAAAGTTCGAACGGTCGTCGGAGGTTCTGTGGGAACAAATCCGAGAAGTCCAGGAGCTTGCCAAAGAAGCTTGTCGGAACTCGCTAAGTGGATCGTCGCAAGTCCAGGAGTTTGCCGGAAGTCCGCAGGAGCATCACCGAGGGTTCATCGGATGATCGACGGAAGTTCACCGGAAGCTCACCGGAAGAAGCGATTGACGTACCGGAGCAAGTTACAGTAAATGTCTTAGGAAATAATCATAGTTAGCACAATGATTAAGTTAGAAATGGGAGATGATCCCATTAACTTAATCTTGGGGCAATCGGGCCCCTAAAAGACCCAAATTGGGCCGAATGAATCAACTCATTCGGACCTGAAATAGTGCTAGGAGGTAGCACCGCCAGGATAAGAGGTAGCACCGCACAGGAGGCAGTCTCCAAGCGAGACTGGGCGGTGCAACCACCCCAACCAGGAGGTGCAACCGCCCGGGCTCAGTCTCCGAGCGAGACTGGGCGGGGCAACCTCTTCTGTCAAGAGGTAGCACCGCCAGAGCTCAAGTTTAGAGCTCTGCCAGGCAGTGCAACCTCTCCAATCAGGCGGTGCAACCGTCTGAGCTCGGTCTTCGAGCTCTGGCAGAGAGGTTCAACTGCCCCTGACAGAGGTGGCACCGCCCAGAGGCTCAGTCTTCGAGCTCTGCCAAGCGGTGCAACCTCTCCAGTCAGGAGGTGCAACCACCTGATCCCGGAATTCCGGGATTTGATCATTTTGAGCTCCAAATTTGAACTGGGTTGGGGCCTATAAATACCCCACCCATTCAGCACTGAAAGCACAGAACACACACTGGAAATCTTGCTATCTTTCTGTGTTTCTTAGAGCTCAAAACTGCTAGTTCTCCTCTTTCTATTCTTCAAGTTTGAGTTGTAAAGAGAGGAGAGAAAACTTCTGTAAGGGTTGTCTCCTAAGCCCGTCAAAAGGAGTGAATCTGTAAGAGGGCAGTTGGCCTTCGGCTATTGAAGGAAGGCCTCTAGTTGACGTCGGTGACCTCGTCGGTGGAGGAAGCCAAAAGTGGAGTAGGTCAAGACTGACCGAACCACTCTAAATCTCTGGTTTGCTTTTATTTTGAGCACTTTATCATTACTGCAAACCTCCTACATAGCTACTGCTCTCTGCGCTTTTACGAACAAGTTTCTAAGTTCTGATCTTTCCGAATCTGCATTCAGACGTAAATCGGTGTTTTCGTACGATCTTTACATTGCAGTTTACATTTACGTTTTGATTCTACTTATAACTGCAAACTATCTTCTGCGCTTTTATGAACGAGTTTCTTTGCAGTTTACGTTTACGTTTTAATTCCATTTATAACTGCAAACTGCCTTCTGCGCTTTTGCGAACGAGTGTCTAAGTTCAGATCTTTCCGAATCTGAGCTTAGACGTAAACTGCGCTTAGACGCAAACTGTGTTTAGACGCAAACTGCTCTTAGACGCAATCTACGCTTAGACACAAACTGCGCTTAGATGCAAACTGCGCTTAGACGCAATCTGAGCTTAGACGCAAACTGCGCTTAGATGCAAACTGCGCTTAGACACAATCTGCATTTAGACGCAAACTGCGTAAACTGCGCTTAGACGCAAACTGTGTTTAGACGTAAACTGCACTTAATCATAAGTAATCTTAGAATTGGCTTTTGCATCAAAATAGTTTTTATCGAACGAACGCAGCTTTCATTTTTAATCGCTGAAAGATTTCCGCTGCACTAATTCACCCCCCCCTCTTAGTGCTCTCGATCCTAACAATTGGTATCAGAGCGAGGTATTTCTCATTTCGGATTTACACCCGAGAGAAATGGCTCTTCAAGAGGGCTTTTTAGTCTTTCGTCCACCGTTCTTTAACGGATTGGACTATACTTATTGGAAAACTCGAATGAGAGTTTTCTTGATTTCTCTAAATCTGGATTTATGGAATATCGTTGAAAACGGTTTTCAACTTCCCTCTAAACCGATGAACGAATGGTCGGATTTAGAGAAGAAGTATTTTTCTTTAAACTCAAAGGCTATGAATGCCTTATTTTGCGCTTTGGACAAAAATGAGTTCAATCGGGTTTCTTTGTGCGAAACGGCTTTCGATATTTGGCGCACTCTTGAAATCACGCACGGGGGAACTAGTAGAGTCAAAGACTCAAAAGTTAATATTTTACTGCATGATTTTGAGCTTTTTCATATGAAACCAAGCGAAACCGTTGTTGACATGTACACCCGTTTTACGGATGTCGTCAATGGTTTAAAATCACTTGGTAAAAGCTTTTCGGATTTTGAACTCGTTAACAAAGTTTTGCGCTCACTTTCTAAAACTTGGGATTCAAAAGTAACTGCTATTCAAGAATCGAAAAACTTGAACCAATTTCCACTTGAAGAACTAATTGGTTCATTGATCACATATGAAATGACGTGCAATGCACGAGAAGAACTTAGAACCACCTTCCAAAGAACAGGAAGGATTTGGGACATAGAACATTTGAAGACCACTCGAGCATAAGCTCAAGTGATGGTGAACTTAAACTACAAATGAAACAAAAATTAAAAAGTAAAAAGAACGGAACTACTTGCTTTGAACGCAAGAAGAAGAACAAAAACTGGGATGAATCGAGCTCCTCCGAAGACGAAGAGAAAATCAACAAAGGCAAGGTGGCAAACTACGCCTTTACGCCTTTCGACGCTGAGGTAATCAAAATGCCTTTAATTTACTTTGAAATTACACGATGCTTTTCATAAAGCATTTCTCCTTTTTTAATTTTCTTAAAAATTACATGTTTAATAATTTTATAATGAAAATACAAACAATTAGGAATCATGCTTATCATTCTAGTAATTTTGAAAATAATCATGAAAATTGCATGTTTATGATAAACAAAATGATTTTGATTAAAAATACCTTATGAAATCATGCTATATGTGGTTGAGAAGTAATAATGTGTATCATGTTGATTTCCATTGTTATTTCTCGATTTTGAGTATATGAAATCATGTTTAATTTGAAGTTATGATTAATGAGTATATATTTTTGAAATTATGTATGATGATTCTTGATTATCGATTTTCATGATAATAACAGTGGCTTTAAAAAAATTGATGCATGTTTTCATAAATGAAAAGGCATGCTAACATGAAATCGACTACTTAAAATGAAACACTTAAAAAGGAAAAAATATATTATCAATGAAATCATGAATCGTTATAAATTTTGTGAGCCATAAAAATGATTTTGATGATTCAAATTTGAAATGAGTTTTATTAAAATCATGATCTTGATTTTTCTCTTGAATGATTGTGACTTGTATTCCTTGATATGATTTTTATGCAATTCTTTATATTTATGAAATATTTATCTCATCACCCAATTATTTCTTTTTCAATATTCCTCAAGTGATGATATGAATGCATGAGATATTCATGAATTTATTTTGATGTATGCAAATGAGAAGCTTCGATCATGCATGGTAGAATGCAATGTGACAAATTAATACCATAATGATTTAAAATATTTATGATTTGGAATGATGCATATGCTTTTTTTTATGATGTGTATCATGAATGCTTTAAATGATAAATGTTTGGAATCATGATTAAAATGAAGTGATAAATACTTAAAAAATATCGATTTAATGTTCGGTATCATGAATACTTCATTATCATACAATAAAATAGTGATAAATATTTTGAAAATAAATGATTGTATCATGTTAGATGATTTTATATATTGTGCATGATAAGCTATAAGTGGTGATTGAAACAATGATTGAAATAATATGAATAATGATTTGGAATCATGCATATAATAATGAGTTTATATGTTTTGAAAATGTGCATGTTTTAATTTGAAAATATAATGATGCATAAATGAGATTGATACTAACCTTTGTCATGATTTAAAAATTGATGTAAAGGGTTTTTCCCTTCTTTTTGACAATGACAAAAGGGGAGATAGCTAGCTTGCACAATTCAAGAAGAAAATAAAAATTGCACTTCTCAAAAGAGAAGAAATTGCTATCTTGAACATCACCAAGAAGTGCTATCTTGCAAATCTCAAGACACACAAATGCAATCATGCAAAATTTGTAATTTTGCACATCATTAAAATTTATGATGCTTTGGTGATTATGCATGTTCTAAAATGTTATAAAATTCACTAGCTTGCATGATGTAGAACTTAGCTATATTGAACATCACCAAGGAATGCTATCTTGCCTATCTCAAGAAGCAAAAAGTTAACTTGCACATCTAGCAAAACTTATATTTCAAGAAGCAAGAGTTGCTTTCTTAAACATCTCAAAATTGCTAGCTTGCGGGCCTTAAAATATAGAAATTTTTTGCTAGCTTGAATATGGTAAACTTGCTATCATACTACCATGATGATGAGCATACCTTATCTTCATGATTATATTTGAAAAACTATGGCAAAAATATGTCCGAATGATTAAATGAGTTAAAATTATTTTTCGGACTTTTTTGATTGAATGATCAAATCACTTGATTGCAATAATGATTTTATACAATTACTTGCCATGATTATATGTTGGAAATTATGTTCTTGAATACAAAAATTTCCATGATAATAAGCATGTTTTACCTTCATGATTGTAATTGAATATCTCTAGTAAAACCCTGTCCGAATGTATGAAAGTGTCAAATTTCATTTTCGGATTTTCTTGATCCTAACAATTGGATTTTCTTGATACATTATCCTCTTCCGAACTTAACAAGCATATGTCATATCAAGTTTAATTCACATCATTGATTTTTGACATATGGAATCATCTAGCAAATGCACTTATCATGTGAAAAATATTTTTCGAGAAACATATTTGATGATTCCCTCTTATAAAAGGAAGATATTTTTACATACAAGGATTTGACTCACTTACATATCTTAATCCTTTCAAAAATGAAGTGTGCTTTAATATCTTATCAATTTGAACTTCACATATGGCTTTCCTCCTTCATGTAAAAAGATAACAAATAAAAAGGAAGAAGCAATAAAAGCTATCTCCATGTCATGTTTTCCTCGAGATGTTTACATAATTGGTATCCTATCACTCACTGTTGGAAAATGACATGAACCAACTTATGGCATCACACTTATATTTAAAATTTGCTTATATCGTTCTCCTTGTTGTTGATGACAAAGGGGGAGAAATATATAAATTGATACTATGAGTGCCATATTTGAAGAATATGAATAGATGTTATGAATGCCATATTATGATGAGATATCAAAAGCAGCATTCATATGAATAGGTGCTATGAATGTCATATCATGTTAAGATATCAAGAACTTGAATCGCAATTTTACATATTGATATCTTACCATTTGATGATAGCAAACTTGCATGATGGTAACAATAGATATTATGTTTTTCATGCAATGAGTTAAACTTATATCACAAACACTTGATTGTGGTACTTCTCCTTTTTGTTGATGACAAAGGGGGAGAAGTATGTTGATGACATGACATGTTATGCATAAGTTTATGATGACATGTTGCTTGGATTTTTGAATCCAAGAGTTTCTATCAATATGGCATATTGATAGGGGGAGTTTGTTTAAACTCTGGGAGTTAAGGTTAACTCCGTTTATGATAACATGTTGCTTAGATTTTTGAATCTAAGAGTTTCTATCAATATGGCATATTGATAGGGGGAGTTTGTTTAAACTTCGGGAGTTAAGGTTAACTCCATCATCAAGTGGTTGTCATCATCAAAAAGGGAGAGATTGTTGAATCTCGTATTTTGATGATTAAACCACTTGATATATGTTTATGATTTAATCTGCATTTTGAGTAACACAGGATACTTCGATCAGGATGAGATAATTAAAGCAGGAAAATCATGTTGTGCTGGAGGAACATGTCAGAAGATTGGACGTCGGGCCGGTGGATCGGTCGACGTATCGACAGAAGGCTTCGGGCCGTGAACTCGGGCATCGGGCCAAGAAGAGCGGGTATTGTGCCAAGGATATCAGAGTTGCAGAGTCAACTGGCCAATTGGGCAATAGTGTTGGGAAATCATAGGGGGGGCGACATCATATGCGCAGCGGAAGAACAAGAAAACAAAAATCCCCGATTCCCAAAAAGATGTTCATCGTCGTGCGAAGATTGGTGCGCAAAATCCGCAAAAACACAAAACTGTGTATAGAGATTGTGTTACCTAGGGAGATCGTATATCCCTGTTTCCTTGCAGATCCTTAGGAGAGGGTGAAGGAGGTCAAGCGTCCTCCTCTCTAGCGGTGATCCACACAGCAGGGTTGCGACGACGCTCCTCAAAACTCCAGGCCTACTCTGAGGTGGAGAGGGAGAGGAGAATAGGAAGGGCAAGCAAAGACTCTAGCCTATGAGGCTGTGAATCCCTCCTATTTATAGAGATCCCGTGTCAAAACCCTAATGGGTCCTTTCCCTAGTGGGTATTGGATCTGCATCCAATAAGACAAGGGCTCCGTCGGATATCTCATATCCGAACCTCTACTCATCGCAATGCCTACCATATGTGTGTGACCCTCTAGGCCCAATATCGAGCTGGCCGTGAGTCATACCTGTCAGAACTCCTTCTAACTAAGTGAATTATTATCTCTGTAATAATTCACTCGACTCATCGACTACGGAAGTACTAGGCCACTACGCCGTAGTCCCCAGACGATACAGGGGAATCCAATCCATTGGACCTGTCTGTCCTCAGTTACCATGTACCTATAGTCCCTCATCCATCTAATATCCCAGAGACCGTATATCGAGCATGGTGCTGTCAGACCCATACGGTTTCTACTCGAGTCTCGCTCTAATCGGATTCTCCCGGAGAACTCTTTCTCTCTCAACCCGAATGACCCTGGCCAGGGATTTGTCTGAGCAAGAACACATGGGATATTCCTCTCATGATACCGAGAGTGGATGATCCTCTATCGACACTCAATAGCCCTCGTAAGGTCGACTACCACTCCCAATGACCAGTTGTACTAGATCTGGGAACAGCCAAACCTATAAGTCTGGTATCAAAGAGTGGAGCACTCATACAGGACATCCTTGGTGTCTCAAGTCTAAGAACCAGATACACCACTAGGACTACGGAATCGTTGTCTGACAATAAGGCATCATCAACCATCCAGCATTCCGTAAGCAGATCAATCAGTGAACTCATTCTCCAATGAGCACCTGTACTGTATCCCTAGTGTCCCTAGTGGGGATCAGGATCCAATCAGCGTCTTAGTGTAACCTCGAGGGACTCGACCAATCACACTAAGCCTAAAAGGTAGACAACTCTTGCCGATCACAACTCCTTGTGATTCCCGTCCTGTTCGGCCTCCGAATCACCATGGCCTCGAGGGACACGACCAACCATGATGCTCGGTTAAGTCAACACCTTCGTTACAAGATGAGTCTGATTTGATGATATACCCTCGAGGGACTCGACCAAGCATATCATGCCCTCAGGTCACCGGTGACATCTCTATGTCGTAAGCAAGATAGCGAATCGCGATATAGGTGAGTCTCGAGGGACTCGACCAACTCAACCTACACCGGGATTCGGTTCCTACTCATAACGATGGAAGGCCACGTGGGTCAATCTAATTGCCTCACGTTTACCGACTTAATATTATCGAGAGATGTTTCTATGATTTGGTCTCCTAATATGACATGTCACACATATACATATTTAATATATATCTACATCGCATGCAAATATATATACATATCTAGTATGTGTATAAGCAATCACACCAGATGATCATGGACCACAACCTAATATGATTAGGCCCGAGCCAGTAGGCCTAATCACTCACATCAAGATCTATGTGTGCAACGGTGCATCTCCATGCCTTGTGATCGTCCATCTCGTCCTCGTTGGTTCCGTCGACATCTTGATGCATCTTCATGCATCACGATCGTCCGTCTCGTGGGTCCCGCTATGGCTTCCACGCTCCCGCTGCGCCTCCTCATGTGATTACAACTTAATCATAGGCACGCAGGCCCGACAATAAACGAGAAATATAATGGAGGTTCGCAGACCTCAATAATAATAATCACAAGTACACACATCACACGGTCCATGATCATCCGTCCACTCATTATACATCACATGTATAAATAATCATCATCATGTAGGACTACTAGATAATAATAAAAATAATAATCAACTAAACCTTTTAATTAATTAATATTTTCTGAAATCAGGGATATATAGGGAATTTCTCAATTCCTAAGGGTATTTTCATAATTTGGACAAAAGACAGAAACTGGAATTTCTCAAATTCCGAGGGGCAAAACTGTCTTTTGCGTAGAAAACCCTAATACCCTTTCCCCTTTTCGCTGCTGCGCCGCCGCCACCCTACTGGCGGCGGCCTGTGCGGCGAGGGCGAGGGCACTGCCCTCGCCTGCAGGTGGCACGCCCGCTGGGGTCGCTGCCGCTGCAGGTGGGCACCCCCGCGGGCGCCGCCGCCTTCGCGGGCGGTTCTGCCCGCGAGTCAGCGCCCGCAGGTGGTGCTGTCTCGCTGGCGGCCGCCCCTGCGGGGTTTTTGCCCGTGGGAGCAGCGGCCACAGGCGCCGCTGCCCTGCGGTGCCTCAGCCCGCGCTGCTGCCCCGCGGCGCCTCTGCCCGCGGGCTCAGTGGCCGCAGGCGCTTCTACCGAGCGGGCTCCCAGCCCCGCCGGCCGCAAGCCTGCTGCAAGCAGACCGCCGGCCGGCTGCTGCAGGCACAGCGCTTGCGCATGCGCCGGCGCTGTGCTGCCTGGCTGCGGCTGCGGCTGGCTGCAGGCATGCAGATCGAGGGCAGCAACTGTTGCTGCCCTTCCTTGCTTTTGCGTCAACGATTTTGACGTCAATATTCTTCCTAAACACAACACACGCAGTTCAAAAACCAATCATTCGCACGAACAACCTGGCTCTGATACCACTGTTGGGAAATCATAGGGGGGGCGACATCATATGCGCAGCGGAAGAACAAGAAAACAAAAATCCCCGATTCCCAAAAAGATGTTCATCGTCGTGCGAAGATTGGTGCGCAAAATCCGCAAAAACACAAAACTGCGTATAGAGATTGTGTTACCTAGGGAGATCGTATATCCCTGTTTCCTTGCAGATCCTTAGGAGAGGGTGAAGGAGGTCAAGCGTCCTCCTCTCTAGCGGTGATCCACACAGCAGGGTTGCGACGACGCTCCTCAAAACTCCAGGCCTACTCTGAGGTGGAGAGGGAGAGGAGAATAGGAAGGGCAAGCAAAGACTCTAGCCTATGAGGCTGTGAATCCCTCCTATTTATAGAGATCCCGTGTCAAAACCCTAATGGGTCCTTTCCCTAGTGGGTATTGGATCTGCATCCAATAAGACAAGGGCTCCGTCGGATATCTCATATCCGAACCTCTACTCATCGCAATGCCTACCATATGTGTGTGACCCTCTAGGCCCAATATCGAGCTGGCCGTGAGTCATACCTGTCAGAACTCCTTCTAATTAAGTGAATTATTATCTCTGTAATAATTCACTCGACTCATCGACTACGGAAGTACTAGGCCACTACGCCGTAGTCCCCAGACGATACAGGGGAATCCAATCCATTGGACCTGTCTGTCCTCAGTTACCATGTACCTATAGTCCCTCATCCATCTAATATCCCAAAGACCGTATATCAAGCATGGTGCTGTCAGACCCATACGGTTTCTACTCGAGTCTCGCTCTAATCGGATTCTCCCGAAGAACTCTTTCTCTCTCAACCCGAATGACCCTGGCCAGGGATTTGTCTGAGCAAGAACACATGGGATATTCCTCTCATGATACCGAGAGTGGATGATCCTCTATCGACACTCAATAGCCCTCGTAAGGTCGACTACCACTCCCAATGACCAGCTGTACTAGATCTGGGAACAGCCAAACCTATAAGTCTGGTATCAAAGAGTGGAGCACTCATACAGGACATCCTTGGTGTCTCAAGTCTAAGAACCAGATACACCACTAGGACTACGGAATTGTTGTCTGACAATAAGGCATCATCAACCATCCAGCATTCCGTAAGCGGATCAATCAGTGAACTCATTCTCCAATGAGCACCTGTACTGTATCCCTAGTGTCCCTACACGAGCAGCTATGAGACCAGCTGCATCCATCATATGGACGGGTATACAGCACACCAGTCTATCCGGTTATCACGATGTCCCTCTCGAGTAACCTATGACCGGGATTATTTAGGATATGTGTTTAAAGGTGAATCGATCTCATTATCGTGATCTCATCACGATCCGATTCCCATTGCACAAATCCAAGGACATCACAATATATATGCATTTATGCAATAGTTATAAAGTGATATACGCCAAAATATAATAAGCAAAAAGATTCTGTATCAAGTCACACGTGCCATCACTCACGTGATTGGCTTGCTGGGCACTTATGACTAGCAAATAGGCTGCAGGAAAGGACGATGCACCGAAGAATCGGACGAAGCGTCGAGGGACCAATGACATGCCGGACAACTTGGTTAATTGCTTAGGATTAATTGTCTCGATCGAAGTTTTTGTTTTAAGTGTGCAGGATTAACTACGATGAAAGTAAGACATGCAGCAGGAGTTGCGCCGGAGTCATGACAATGATCATGTTGGGAGTTCGAGAGCTCGACGGAAGTTCGGACAGTCGTCAGAGGTTATGCGGGAACAAATCCGAGAAGTCCAGAAGCTTGCCAAAGGAGCTCGTCGGAACTTGCCAAGTGGATCGTCGCAGTCCACGAGTTTGCCGGAAGTCCGCAGGAGCATCACCGAGGGTTCATCGGATGATCGACGGAAGTTCGCCGGAAACTCGCCGGAAGAAGCGAGTGACGTACCGAAGCAAGCTGCAGAATATGTCTTAGGAAATAATCGTAGTTAGCACTTTGATTAAGTTAGAAATGGGAGGTGATCCCATTAGCTTAATCTTGGGGCAATTGGGCCCCTGAAGAACTCAAATTGGGTCGAATGGTTCAACCCATTCGGACCCAGGTTGCTGTGGGAGGTGCAACCGCCCAGGCAGGGAGGTAGCACCGCCCAGGCTATGTCTCCCAGCGAGACTGGGCGATGCAACCGCCACAGCCAAGAGGTGCAACCGCCCAGGGCTCAGTCTCCGAGCGAGACTGGGCGGTGCAACCTCCTCTGTCAGGAGGTAGCACCGCCAGAGCTCAAGTTTCGAGCTCTGCTAGGCGGTGCAACCTCCCCAGTTAGGCGGTGCACCGCTTGAGCTCGGTCTTCGAGCTCTGATAGAGAGGTGCAACCACCCCTGACAGAGGTGGCACCGCCCAGAGGCTCAGTCTTCGAGCTCTGCCCGGCGGTGCAACCTCTCCAGTCAGGAGGTGCAACCGCTTGATCCCGGAATTCCGGGATTTGATCGTTTTGAGCTCCAAATTTGAATTGGGTTGGGGCCTATAAATACCCCACCCATTCAGCACTGAAAAGATACAGACCTATACCGAATTCTTGATCTTTTCTGTGATTCTAAGAGCTCAAATTTGTGTAAAGTCCAAAAGTTCTCCTCTTTCTGTTCTTCAAGTCTTGAGTTGTAAAGAGAGGAGAGAAAGGTTCTGTAAGGGTTGTCTCCTGAGCCCGTCAAAAGGAGTGAAACTGTAAAAGGGCAGTTGGCCTTTGCCTATTGAAGGAAGGCCTCTAGTTGACGTCGGTAACCTCGTCGGTGGAGGAAGCCAAAAGTGGAGTAGGTCAAGACTGACCGAACCACTCTAAATCTATGGTTTGCTTTTATTTTGAGCACTTTATCATTACTGCAAACCTCCTACATAGCTATTGCTTTCTGCGCTTTTACGAACAAGTTTCTAAGTTCTGATCTTTCCGAATCTACATTCAGACGTAAATCGGTGTTTTCGTACGATCTTTACATTGCAGTTTACATTTACGTTTTGATTCTATTTATAACTACAAACTGTCTTCTGCGCTTTTACGAACGAGTTTCTTTGCAGTTTATGTTTACATTTTGATTTCATTTATAACTGCAAACTGCCTTCTGCGCTTTTACAAACGAGTGTCTAAGTTCAGATCTTTCCGAATCTGAGCAGACGTAAACTGCGCTTAGACGCAAACTGTGTTTAGACGCAAACTGCGCTTAGATGCAATCTGCGCTTAGACGCAAACTGCGCTTAGACGCAAACTACGCTTAGACGCAATCTGAGCTTAGACGCAAACCGCGCTTAGATGCAAACTGCGCTTAGACGCAATCTGCATTTAGACGCAAATTGCATTTAGACGCAAACTGAGTTTAGACGTAAACTGCACTTAATCATAAGTAATCTTAGAATCGGCTTTTGCATCAAAATAGTTTTTATCGAACGAACGCAGCTTTCGTTTTTAATCGCTGAAAGATTTCCATTGCACTAATTCACCCCCCCCCCCTCTTAGTGCTCTCGATCCTAACAAATACCCCCATCATGATTCCTATCATGATGTTTCTTTCTGAAAATGATGTCAAGGCTTGACATCCATTTTTAAGTCTTATATTTCATATGTGAAAGATAGCAATCATAGCAATTCATCACATGGCAAGATATCAATTTGTAAGATTGTGGTGTAAGCTCTAGATATCATGATACAAATATGACAATCATAGCAATTCATTATATGGCAAGATATCAATATTGTAAAATTACGATGTAAGCTCTAGATATCTTAACATTAATGCAAATATGGCAATCATAGCAATTCATTCTATCATCAATTTACCACATATTTCTCCCCCTTTGTCATTAACAAAAAGGAGAACGATTCAAGCATATTTCAAGCATAGTAATAAGTGTGGTAAAGATTCATGTTATTTTTCAACCATAAGATACTATTCATACAAATTATTTTTCAAGCAATCATGACATGGTATCATTCAAAAGTCAATTAACGAGATAGCTTTCATTACTTCTTCTTTATTTGTCATTAACGTTTTGCATGAAGGAGGAAAGCCATTGTGAACTAACTTTGAATAAAGTTAAAAATTATAAGAGATGAAATCATGCTTCATCTTTACAAGAATCAAGATATACATATGAAATTAAATTATTGCAAGTGTTTATTGAAAAAAAATCTTCCTTCATCAAGAAGGAATTCATTTCATCAAATCAATTTCTTGATTAAAAATCATTTTTCACAAGGTAAATCCATGAGAGATGCATTTGTTAATCAATTCCATATGTCAAAAATCATGGAGCATTGATATAAAATAAACTTGATATGACATAGGCTCATGAAAGCTCCATTCAAGAAATATATTTAATCTGGAAGAGAAATACAAAATCATGCATTGTTAGGATCAAGAAAGTCCAAAAATGAAATTTGACAAATTCATGCATTTGGACAATGTTTTGCCATAGTTTTTCAATCACAATTATGAAGTAAAATTATTAGTGTTTTGTAATACTCAAATATTAAGAATCCGATATATGAATGAACCTTCTCAAATCACAATGAGAATATAACATGCTCATCATGGAAACTTATAGTACCAAGGCACAAAATTTTCAACTTTAAAGTAAACATGTTATTGAAGCATTCAATCATGTCAAATTCGTATAAAATTTTCAGCACAGAATTTAAGTGATCAAAGAATAACGAAAATCCGAAACGAAGTTCAATCAACATTAATATTTCTAACTTTATAAATGCTCACTAAATAATACATCAAGTCGTAGATACTAATAGTTAAACATATTAAGGACTTGCGATCATCAAATTAAGTGGCATTGTGTCCAGCTTTTCTAAATACATACATATGCTCATTCAGGTGGTGGAAAGTTAAAATATCTAAATAAAATATCAAACTATTGATGAATCTGCTGCAGCTCAGATAGGATTTGCTCTTAGCAATGTTTAAGCCGATCTTGTCTTTGTTCAAAGTGATCCATCCGAATCCCTATGCCTTCGATAGATGATGTTTAAGCAAAGCTTGCTCAATTTGGTGTGATTCCTCAAAGGGACCAGTTGGAGGAGATTGAGTACCCCTAAAGATTGGTGTTTCTGGTTCTGGTTCTAGTTGAGGGGGATCGGTTCTTTTAGGCATTCTAACCCACATACCATTTCTAAATATACATCTCATTCGACAAAGTAGATTTTTATTTATGATGCTAAATCTATCTACCTTTATAACCTCTTCATCGGGTGGTATTGCAATATCGTAGGCATTAAGTATTCTAGTGATTATGCCACCATATAGAAGTATCATGTCCTTTTTAGTTATCTCTATCATGTTTTGTTAGACAAGGTAACCAATACAGTTGTTAAATCCTTTCATGATCCACTACATGGTTCCTAGTTCCATTTGACTTACTTCATCATGATGGTATTGTTTAGCAAGAATGATACTAATTAGGATGTGATGAAGTATTTTGGTATTTAATGGTAATAGATATTCACAGCTTTTAGGAAGTACCATTAAGTTGGGATTACCGAAAATTGTTCCTAAGGCATCAACATTCGTGGTCCCAACCATTTCATCATCTCATTGTCCTCTAAAATAACAACCTCTATCTTTTACAGGGATGCCTATAATATCGTAAAGGGATCTATCCGTAATGGATATGTGATGTCCTAGAAGATAAGTAGACACCTTTTCTTCTTCGTCTACATGTAGATTATTATAAAACAACCTAACAAATCTAAGGTAGATAGGTTCACTTATTTGTAGGATTGGGAGAAGATCTAGATTTGCAAACCATTGAATTGGCTCTAAATCACTTAGTCCATCTAGATCAACATACTTTCTCTTATGAACATATCTAAATTTTATGAAAGCTAATTTTTGGGCATGTAGATTTGAATGAAAAAGTGTGGAATCAAAGTTTTCTTCTAATCTCCTCTTTCCTTTGTCCCTAAAGGATCTTCTAGAACCCATAAATACTGCTATTTAGGAAGATAAATAATGAGCAAGAGTAGATCAAACAAAAGAGAAATCAAAGGGTTTTTTTAGAATACCTTAGTTGAGATCTTCAAGAGAAAGTAGGATTGATTCTTGATCTTGCAAGAAATAGGCAGTTTTTGGGCAGTTTATGGTCTCGCTCGGTTTCATTCAAAAAAGTTCATAAGAATGTACTAAAAGATTGATTTTTGACTCTTTCACTCTACTCATGCCTTCGTGAGTCACTTCGAGTGTATGCCAAATATCAAATGCAGTTTCAAAAATCAAAACACGATTGAACTCGTTTTTATCAAATGCACAAAATAAGGCATTCATAGCCTTTGCATTTAGAGCGAAAGTCTTCTTCTCCAATTCATTCCAATTGATCATTTGAAGAGAAGACTTTGAAAATCCATTTTCAACAATATTCCAAAGTTCAAAATGCATGGAAATAAGGAAGATCCTCATTCGGGTCTTCCAATAGGTGTAGTCCATACTATTAAACATGGGCAGACGTGTAATAGAGTGACCTTCTTGGTTTTCGGCTTATGCCATCTCTCTTGAGTTTTAATCCAACTGAGAGTGAACCCGTTCTGATACCAATTGTTAGGATCAAGAGCACTAAGAGGGGGGGGGGGTGAATTAGTGCAGCGGAAAACTTTCGTTGATTCAAAAAGACTTTTTATGAAAACCATTTCAGAAATATCTTTAACTTGAGAGTAAACGGAAGTATAGTTGATGTAAAGCAACAGAGGCATTTTGCAGTTAAGATAAAGAGCAGAATGTAAATGCAAACTGAGATTTAGAGTGGTTCGATTAATCTTGACCTACATCCACTTTTGGCTTCCTCTTCCGACGAGGTCATCGACTTCCACTAGAGGCCTTCCTTCAATAGGAGAAGGCCAACCACCCTTTTATAGCTTTTCTCCTTTTGACGGGCTTAGGAGACAACCCTTATAAGTTTTCACTCCTCTCTTGAATGATCAAGACTTAGAAAGAAAAGAGGGAGAGGAACTCTAGCATTTTATAATACTTTTAAGCTCTCAAATACTTAGAATAAAAGCAAGCTTTCGGTGTCATTCCATGCAGGAAAGGGTGGGATTTATATAGGCCTCAATCAGTTTGAATTCGGAGTTCAAAAGTGTCCATTCTCAGATTTTCAGGGTCATGGCGATACCACCGCCATAATTGGGCGGTACTATCGCATGTCAACTGTCACTGAGTGGTACTACCACTCAGTCTGGCCGGTACTACCGCTTGACATCACTCGGAGACCGAGCTCAGGTGGTACCACCGCTTGATAGGGGCGATACTACCGTCCAGAACTCCTGAGAGATCGAGTCTCCTAGGCGGTCCCACCATTGGCCCTAGCGATGCCACCACCGGCTAGGAATTCCAAGTCCGAATGGGCTCAATTTAGGTCTGGCAAGGGCCTAGTTGGCCCTAGATTAAGTTAATGGGATCACCTCACAATCCTAACTTAATCTATATGCTAACTATGATAATTAAGTCATCAATATTGCAGATCGTGTTCCGGTGCATCAATCGCTTCTTCCGACGAGCTTCCGATGAATATCCGATGAATCCTCGGCGATGCTCCAACAGACTCCTAGCAAACTCCTGGACTTGTTACGATCCTCTTGGCAAGTTCCAACGAGCTTCTTTGGCAAGCTCTTGGACTTCTCGGATTGTTCCCTTAGAACTTCCAACGACCATCCGGACTTCCGACGAACTCTCGAACCCCCAACGTGATCTTGGTCTTGGCTCCGGCTTAACACCTGCTGCATGTCTTACTACCATCGTAGTTAATCCTGCACACTTATCTCAATATACAGATTAGATAACCAAATGACAATTGACTTCATCATCAAAATCCGAGATTCAACAATATTGATAGGGGGAGTTTGTTTAAACTCCATCATTTGTCATCATCAAAAAGGGAGAGATTATTAAATCTCAAATTTTGATGATTAAACCAATTAATAGTGTTTATCTAATGTGCATTTGAGTGATGTGGGAGTAACTTCGATCAAAAGAGGCAAATCGATTTAAGTAGAAGGAATCAGACGTTGTGCTAGAGTAAACATGTCAGAAGATTAGACGTCAAGCCGGAGGATCGGTCGACGTGTCGGTAGAAAGCTTTAGTCCATGAATTCAGGCATTGGGCCAAGAAGATCGGACATTGCACCAAGGAGATCAGATGTTGCGAGAAGACTGTTGAATCTCGTATTTTGATGATGAAACCAACTGATATGTGTTTATGTTTTAATCTGTGTTTTGAGTGACATAGGATGCTTCGATCAAGATGAGACAATTAAAGTAGGAAAAATAATGTTGGGCTGGAGAAATATGTTAGAAGATTGGACGTCGGGCCGGTGGATCGATCGACATATCGACAGAAGGCTTCGGACCGTGGATTCGGGTATTGGGCTAAGAAGAGTGGATATTGCGCCAAGGATATTAGAGTTGCAGAGTCAACTAGCCGATTGGGCAATAGGCCGCAAGAGAGGATGATGCACTGAAGAATCGGACGAAGCGTCGAGGGACCAATGACATGCCGGACAACTTGATTAATGCTTAGTATTAATTGTCTAGATTGAAGTATGTTTTTACATATGCAGGATTAACTATGATGGCAATAAGACATGCAGCAGGTATTGAGCCGGAGTCAAGATCAAGATCACGTTGGGAGTTCGAGAGTTCATCGGAAGTCCGGACATTCGTCGGAAGTTCTACGGGAATAATCCGAGAAGTCCAGGAGCTTGCCAAAGAAGCTCATCGAAACTCGCCAAGAAGATCATCGTGAAGTCCAGGAGTTTGCTGGGAGTCCGCCGTAGCATCGCCGAGGGTTCGTCGGATGTTCACCGGAAGTTCGCCGGAAGCTCGCAAGAAGAAGTGATTGATGCACCGGAACACGATTTGCAGTATTGATGTCTTAATTATTGTAGTTAGTATGTAGATTAAGTTAGGATTGAAATATGATCCCACTAACTTAATGAGGGGCCAACTGGATCCTTAACAAACCCAAATTAGGCTGAATGGAATAGCCCATTCAGACCTAGAATTCCTAGCCGGCGGTGGCACCGCCAAGGCCGACGGTGCCACCGCCTAGGAGACTCGGTCTCCTAGGAGTTTGTTAGAACCCTTGCAGATTCTAAACTTGGGGTTGATCTCTTTAGGGATCGACCTCCTTGGAACTCTATAGGGGTTCCTCCCTCCAAGTTGCTGCTCAAAGGCTGCAGAAAAGATTCATTTATTGCTTAAGAAAAGAGAAAGAATACATGGTTATTTATAGGGCTTGTAAACCCTAACTCCTAATAGGACTCCTACTTAAGACTCTTACTTCTAACCAACTCCTAATATAACTCCTACTCAAGACTCCTATTCCCTTACAACTCCTAATTCTTCTCTAAGAAAAAAACTCCTAACCCTAGCCGACCTCTTCATCTCTTTAATAGGGGTCAGCTTAGGTAGGTTTTACATGAATATCCCTCTCTAGAGTCCTAACAGACCCGTCCTCTTCAAATCAGCCTTGTCCTCAAGGCTGAAATTCCATGAACTCAGGGAACCGGGTCTTCAGCTCCTCATATGGTTCCCATGTGGTGTCTTCAAGTGGTAAATTATTCCAATGCACTAGTACTTCAGTAGAGGGACGTCGGCGACGTATCACGATCCTGTGATCGAGGATGGTTTATGGTTGAGCTTGAATAACTCCATCCTCAGTGGTGTTGGGCAGTTGGATATGGGGTGACTCGTGTCCTCCCAACTTGGGCTTCAGGCATGACACGTGGAAGACAGGGTAAATTTTAGCATCCTCAGGTAATTTAAGTCTATACGCCACTGCTCCAATACGCTCTGTGATCTCATAGGGCCCAAAAAATCGTGGAGATAGCTTCATGGAAGCTCGAGTGTTGATGGAGAGTTGCTTGTATGGTTGTAGGCGAAGATAAACCCAATCTCCTACTGAAAATTCTCTTTCACTTCGTCGTGTGTCGGCTTGCTGCTTCATTCTGGCTTGAGCTGTAGAGAGATTATCTTTTACCAGTTGTAGGAGTTTGTCCCTATTAATCAATTCTTGTTCAACCTGATCTGCCTTGGCCGAGCCAATTACATACTTTGGAATCACAGGGGCTGGTCGACCATACAATGCTTCATAAGGGGCACATTTTGTAGATGAATGATATGTAGTATTATACCACCATTCGGCCTAGGGAAGCCATTTTGCCCACTCTTTTGGTCTGTCGCTAGCGAAACACCGAAGGTATGTCTCTAAACACCTATTTACCACCTCTGTTTGGCCGTCAGTTTGTGGATGATACACTGTGCTCATCTTGAGTTTGGTGCCTTGTAACTAGAATAACTCGGTCCAAAATTTACTAATGAAGATCCTATCATGATCACTTACAATGGACCTTAGCATCCCGTGCAGTTAATAATATTTTCTATGAAAACTTGGGCAATACTAGTAGTAGTGTAGGGACTTCTCACAGCACAAAAATGAGCATATTTCGTAAATTGATCAACCACCACGAGAATTGTGCTTTTACCTTTGGCAGGTGGCAGCCCTTCAATGAAGTCCATGGAGATGTCAGTCCACACCAAGTCCGGTATAGGTAGTGGTTGTAGTTTCCCTGGATTTGCCACAGTTTCACCCTTATGCTATTGACATACATCACATTGTGCCACATATTCAGCAATAATTTTTTTCATCCCTCTCCAATAAAAATTTTGCTTCACTCTTTTGTAGGTTTTTAGGAATCCAGAGTGCCCTGCTGAAGGTATGGAGTGCATTTCATGCAGGATGATTGTGAAACAAGGGGAGTCAGGTATAAGCACAATATGACCTTTGTAGCGTAGATCCCTTGAATCCCAAGTGTAGTGGGCTATTGCACTTGGATCCTCCTCCAATTTTTTTATAATGTTGCTGATCTCTGGATCCTTCTTCCATTCTTCCCTAATGTCCACGAGGAGACTAGTGGTAGGAAGGGAGATTGCTGAAACCTTAGCTTCCTTAGGTAGCCGTGAGAGTGCATCTGCAACAACGTTTTCTTTCCCCTTTTTGTAAATAATTTCATAATCAAATCCAAGAAGTTTGGTTACCCATTTTTGTTGCTCAGGGGATGATATATTTTACTCCAAAAAATACTTGAGGCTTCTATGGTCAGTTTTAATTTGAAATCGCCGGCCGATCAGATAGGGTCTCCACCTCATTACTGCGTGTACAATGGCGAGCATCTCCTTATCATATACTGACATGTTTTGATGGGAGGGAGATAATGCCTTGCTAGTGTATGCGAGTGGTCGACCATCTTGCATGAGAACGGCTCCAATTCTGACTCCAGATGCGTCGATCTCAATGATGAAGGGTCGGCTGAAATCTGGTAGCGCTAGCACCGGTGTCGTTGTCATGGCTACCTTAAGTTTGTCGAAGGCAGCAGAGGCTTTGTCCGACCATTGGAAAGCATCTTTTTTCAGTAGAGAAGTGAGTGGTGCACTGATCTTCCCATAGTCCTTAACAAATTTTCGGTAGTAGCGTGTTAGTCCAAGGAACCCACATAGTAATTTCACGTTTGTAGGTTTCGGCCAGCCTTGCATTGTCTCAATTTTTGTTGGGTCTACCACCACTCCTTCTTCTGGTATTATGTGCCCAAGATACTCTACTTTTTGCTGGAGAAAGCTACACTTTGGTTGCTTAACAAAAAGAGTATTCTCCCGAAGGATCGTCAGAACAATCCATAAATGCTGAAAGTGAGTCTCAAGAGAAGGGCTGTAAATGAGAATATCATCGAAAAATACCAGTACAAATTTGCGAAGAAAGCTCCGAAAAATATCGTTCATGAGACTTTGAAAGGTTGTGTTGAATCTCGGATTTTGATGATGAAGTCAATTGACAATTGTTTGACTAATCAGTGTGTTGAGATAAGTGTGCAGGATTAACTACGATGAAAGTAAGACATGCAGCAGGAGTTGCGCGGGAGTCATGACAATGATCATGTTGGGAGTTCGAGAGCTCGACGGAAGTTCGGACAGTCGTCGGAGGTTCTGCGGGAACAAATCCGAGAAGTCCAGAAGCTTGCCAAAGGAGCTCGTCGGAACTTGCCAAGTGGATCGTCGCAGTCCACGAGTTTGCCGGAAGTCCATAGGAGCATCACCGAGGGTTCATCGGATGATCGACGGAAGTTCGCCGGAAGAAGCGAGTGACGCACCGAAGCAAGCTGCAGAATATGTCTTAGGAAATAATCATAGTTAGCACTTTGATTAAGTTAGAAATGGGAGGTGATCCCATTAGCTTAATCTTGGGGCAATTGGGCCCCGGAAGAACTCAAATTGGGTCGAATGGTTCAACCCATTCGGACCTAGGTTGCTGTGGGAGGTGCAATCGCCCAGGCAGGGAGGTAGCACCGCCCAGGCTATGTCTCCCAGCGAGACTGGGATGTGCAACCGCCCCAGCCAAGAGGTGCAACCGCCCAGGGCTCAGTCTCCGAGCGAGACTGGGCGGTGCAACCTCCTCTGTCAGAAGGTAGCACCGCCAGAGCTCAAGTTTCGAGCTCTACCAGGCAGTGCAACCTCCCCAGTCAGGCGGTGCAACCGCCTGAGCTCGGTCTTCGAGCTCTGGCAGAGAGGTGCAACCGCCCCTGACAGAGGTGGCACCGCCTAGAGGCTCAGTCTTCGAGCTCTGCCAGGCGGTGCAACCTCTCTAGTCAGGAGGTACAACCGCCTGATCCCAGAATTCCGGGATTTGATCGTTTTGAGCTCCAAATTTGAACTGGGTTGGGGCCTATAAATACCCCACCCATTCAGCACTGAAAAGATACAGAACTACACCGAATTCTTGATCTTTTCTGTGATTCTAAGAGCTCAAATTTGTGTTAAGTCCAAAAGTTCTCCTCTTTCTGTTCTTCAAGTCTTGAGTTGTAAAGAGAGGAGAGAAAGGTTCTGTAAGGGTTGTCTCCTGAGCCCGTCAAAAGGAGTGAAACTGTAAAAGGGCAGTTGGCCTTCGCCTATTAAAGGAAGGCCTCTAGTTGACGTCGGTGACCTCGTCGGTGGAGGAAGCCAAAAGTGGAGTAGGTCAAGACTGACCGAACCACTCTAAATCTCTGGTTTGCTTTCATTTTGAGCATATTATCATTACTGCAAACCTCCTACATAGCTACTGCTCTCTACGCTTTTATGAACAAGTTTCTAAGTTCTGTTCTTTCCGAATCTGCATTCAGACGTAAATTGGTGTTTTCGTACGATCTCTACATTGCGGTTTACACTTACGTTTTGATTCTATTTATAACTGCAAACTGTCTTCTGCGCTTTTACGAACGAGTTTCTTTACAGTTTACGTTTACGTCTTGATTCTGTTTATAACTGCAAACTGATTTCTGCGCTTTTACGAACGAGTTTCTCTGTAGTTTATGTTTACATTCCATTTATAACTGCAAACTGACTTCTGTGCTTTTACGAACGAGTGTCTAAGTTCAAATCTTTCCGAATCTACGTTTTGACGTAAAACTGTGTTTAGACGCAAACTGCGCTTAGACGCAATCTGCACTTAAGACGCAAACTGCGCTTAAACGCAAACTGCGCTTAGACGTAATCTGAGCTTCGACGCAATCTGCACTTCGACGTAAACTGCGCAAACTGCGCTTAGACGCAATCTAAGCCTAAGACACAAACTGCACTTAGATGCAAACTACGCTTAGACGCAATCTGCATTTAGACGCAAACTGCATTTAGACACAAACTACATTTAGACGCAAACTGCGTAAACTATGCTTAGACGCAAACTGTGTTTAGACGTAAACTGTACTCAATCATAAGTAATCTTAGAATCGGCTTTTGCATCAAAATAGTTTCTATCAAACAAACGCAGCTTTCGTTTTTAATCGCTGAAAGATTTCCGCTGCACTAATTCACCCCCCTCTTAGTGCTCTCGATCCTAACAATTGGTATCAGAGCCCGGTTAACTCTCAAACGGATTAAAACCCAAGAGAGATGGGTTACGCCGGAAACCAAGAGGGCCATTCCATTACACGTCCACCCATGTTTAATGAGACGGACTACACCTATTGGAAGACCCTAATGAGGATCTTCCTTATTTCTATGGACGTTGAACTCTGGAATCTTGTCGAGAATGGTTTTTCAAAGTCTTCTCTTCCAATGATCGATTGGAATGATTCGGAGAAGAAGCTTTCGCTCTTAATGCAAAGGCTATGAATGCCTTATTTTGCGCACTTGACAAAAATGAGTTTAATCGTGTTTCGATTTGTGAAACTACATTTGATATTTGGCACACACTCGAGGTGACTCATGAAGGCACAAGTAGAGTGAAAGAGTCAAAAATCAATCTTTTGTTACACTCTTTTGAACTTTTTCGGATGAAACCGAGTGAGACTATTGGTGACATGTTTACCCATTTCACGGATGTTGTCAACGGTCTAAAAGGACTCAAAAAAAGTTTTTCGGATTTTGAGCTCATAAATAAGATACTAAGATCCCTTCCTAAGAGTTGGGATCCTAAAGTCACTGCTATTCAAGAGGCAAAAGATCTAAACAACTTCCCTCTTGAATAACTAATTGGGTCATTAATGACCTACGAGATGACTTGCAAAGCTCATGAAGAGCAAGAAGACATTCTTCCAAAGAACAGGAGGATATGGCACTTAGAACTTTGGAAGACCACTTGAGAGAAAACTCAAGTGATGAGGACTGTGACGATGACCTGGCACTTCTAACAAGAAAATTTAAAAAGTTCATTAAAAGAAACAAGTTTAAGAATGATACTAAAAATAAACTTGAACCCAAGAAAGATCAAGTTATTTGCTATGAGTGCAAAAAGTCGGGACACTACAAGAGTGACTGTCCTCAAGCCAAGAAGAGAACAACAAAGAAGAAGGCGCTCAAAGCAACATGGGATGATTCGAGCGCATCTGAAGAAGAGGAATCTAACACCGAGCAAGTTGCTCATTACGCCTTAATGGCCATCGGAGAGGAGGTAACGAATTTATTAGATGTTGAGTTATCTTTCGATGAATTATTAAATGCCTTCCATGACTTATTTGATGAATGCAAGATTATCAATAGAAAATACAAATTGTTGAAAAAAGAACATGATAGTCTTACTTGTGATTTTGATAAGTTAAAAATTGAACATCATGATAGTTTAAATTCATGTATAAAATGTCATGATCTAGAAACTTTTCAAAAAGAAAACCTGCTACTTAAGGACACCTTGAAGAAATTCGAGGTTGGTAGTAAGTCATTGAACATGATCCTTGCAAACAAGGGTCACGTTCCAAAAAGAAGTGGAATTGGATTTGTGAGAAGTCCTCACCTAAATCCAACCACCTTTATAAAAGGCCCCATCTTACATGTTCAACACCAAGCAAAATGCAACTTTTGTTGCAAAATTGGACACAAGACACTTTACTGTCCATTCAAGAAAATTTGTCCAAACAAATTGATTTGGGTTCCAAAAGGAACCATGATAAACTCTATGCAACATGATAAACAATGTAGATCTATCTTTGAGGCACCCAAAAGCAAATGGGTACCTAAAAATTATCCTTTCTTGTAGAAACTCACACCATCGCAAGCTAGGAGTAAGAGATGGTACCTTGATAGTGGATGCTCAAGGCATATGACCGGAGATCCATCTCAATTCTCTAAGCTCACTAGCAAAGACGAAGGCTATGTCACCTTCGGAAACAACAACAAGGGTAAAATCACAAATACGACCTAGATACAATCCTGTTTAACTTTTTAAGAATTAGAAACATATGATTCTCAAATTCACATATCCCTGGATTTTTGAACCCATCAATTTCATCCTTTCATAACCTTCTAACTTAACTCGTATCATGAAATCACTAACTCGGTCATGATCTTGCA
This sequence comes from Musa acuminata AAA Group, assembly GCF_036884655.1. Lineage (NCBI taxonomy): Eukaryota > Viridiplantae > Streptophyta > Magnoliopsida > Zingiberales > Musaceae > Musa > Musa acuminata. The sequence continues at coordinate 23,286,547 of NC_088335.1, forward strand.
AAACTTATCAACGTGAAGAAACTATCACAAACTTGTGTATGACATTAAGAATCTACACGTTAAAAATCTACCTTGATCGTACCAAAGTCCCTGTCTTAAATTGAAAATTCTTACGTAGGAAAAGTTGAATGAAAACTCTCCTCAAGACGAAAAATTTTCAGATCAAGTGTTCACCAGGCGGTGGCACCGCCCCAGCTGGAGGTAGCACCTCCAACTGTCACGTGTTGCAAGCGGTTGCACCGCTCCAGCCAGAGGTGCAACCGCCCGCAACTCTGCCCCTTTATAACTCAAGCTAGGGCCGGCGGTGAAACCGACCCCAACTCATTTCCTTCCCTCCTCTACTCTCCTAAGCCTCCTCCATCCCCATTTCCCCCATCTTAACATCCCAAATACTCTTCATTTCGAAGCAAAGCATCAACATTCCTTCCCTCTCTTGAAGATCCCTCTCTTGAAGATCTCATTAAGGTACTCTCTAAGAAGCCCTTAAACTCTATTCATTTACTTTTGCTTATCACTATTATTCTAAATAGCAGTAGTTATGGGATCTAGAAGATCCTCAAGGGACAAAGGAAAGAGGAGATTAGTAGGAGACTTTGATTCCACCCTTTTCGATTCAAAATACCATGCTGAAAAATTTTCCTCTTTTGAACTTAGGAATGTCAACAAGGGAAAATACGTAGATTTAAGTGAGCTAAGAGGCTTAGAGACAATCCAGTGGTTTGCAAACTTAGATCTACTCCCTATCTTATAAATTAATGAACCCATCTATCCAAGACTAGTAAGATTGTTTTACAACAACATACTAGTAGATGAAGAAGAAAGGATGTCCACCTATCTCTTAGGACAACATATTTCAATTACAGATAGATTCATTTGCGACATGATAGGCATTCCCATGAAAAGTAGAGGACTTTACTTTAGAGGATCATGGGATGATGAAAATGTTGGAACAACATACGTTGAAGCCCTACAAACAATTTTTACCAATCCGAACTTAGAATTTGTTCCTAAAAGTTGTGAACATTTACTGCCTCTAAACACTAAGGTACTTCATCACATCCTAACTAGCATCATTCTTCCTAAACAATATCATCATGATGAAGTAAGCCAATTAGAATTAGGAACTATGTATATGATCATGAAAGGAAATGACATCTGTCTTGGTTATCTTATCCAACAAAACATATTGGAACTATCTAAGAAAGACATGATGCTTCCATATAGTGGTATAATAACTAGAATAATGAAAGCCTATGATATTCTAATACCACCGGAAGAAGAAGTAATGAAAGTAGATAGATTCAGCATAATTAATAAAAATCTACTTCACCGACTAAGATGTTTTTATAGAAACGGCAACTGGGTTAGAATGCCAAGAAGAACTGATCCCCCTCAACCTGAACCAGAACCAGAAACACCAGTCTTTAGGGGTACCCAATCTCCTCCGATCTGTCCCTTTGAGGAAACACATCTATTGGAGCAAACTCACACGTCATCTGTCGAAGACATCGGGATTCGGATGGATCGATTCGAACAAAGACAAGAACGACTTGAACATCGACAAGATCAAATCCTAACTGAGCTGCAGCAAATACATCGACAATTTGATTCTTTATTTAGGCACTTTAATCTTCCACCTCATGAATAAACTTGTATGAATACAATCATCCGCTGTTGTTGTAAACTCCTCATGGACTTTATCTTTGATATGGCATATGAAGGACTTTGTCTTTGATATGGTTACCTAATATGTTGTAAACTCCATATGTTACTCTTTACCTTGATCTATAAGCATATGCAAAGTTACAAACATCTCTTGTTGTTTATCTCGGATTTTACATTGAAACTAAATGTTTTGAAAATCTTATGCCTTGATAAACATAAAGTGACATACCAATGTTGATGTGTCCGAATACTTAAACTAGTTAAAATTATTTTTCAAACGTTATTGATTACTATTACATGCCTTGGTATCACTTGATCAAATAACATGTTGAAAATTATGTAACAAATGTTTTTGGAAATTAGTAGCTTACTCATATCCGAATGCATGGAAAAGTTCATCTTATTTTCGGTTTAAATGCTAAAAATAAGATTTTCCTGTACACTCTTATGAAAACCTTTGAAAAATGAGTTTCCTCCTTCAAGCAACGAACTATAACATAACAAGGAGAAGAAATATTCAATGCATGTCAAGCCTTCCTTTATGTGCTTGATAACCTGTTGGAATCACATCTACCATGCTTTTTGAGAATGCTACCATGCTTTTTGTTGATGACAAAGGGGGAGAAATATATGAATTGATATGTTTGCTAATATATGAATTGATATGTTTGCTATCACTAATGATGATATGATCACTGATGCTGATATGTTTGATGATATGGTTGCTATCACTGATGCTATGATTAGGACATACTTGCATCACCAAGAAATATATGATTGCCATATGCCTTGTATCAAGATATCAAACAAAAATTTACATCGTACGAACTGATATCTTACCATGTGATGCAATGCTACACATGCTAAAATATTCGAAGTGTGTACATCATGTAATGATATCAAAATCTTGTTTCACAGCTTTACATGTCGATATCTTACAAAATGATGAATTGCTACAATTACAATCATTCAAACTTGTTAAATTTGAAAATGTATGTCAAGCCTTGACATCATCTTCAAATAGATACATTATGATAGGAATCATAATGGGAATATGTCTCTTGAATTTATAAAGTTTTTAAATTCAAGAAGTATGGCATATTGACACGGGGAGTTAAGGTTAACTCCATTATCAATTGATTGTCATCATCAAAAAGGGAGAGATTGTTGAATCTCGGATTTTGATGATGAAGTCAATTGACAATTGTTTGACTAATCAGTGTGTTGAGATAAGTGTGCAGGATTAACTACGATGAAAGTAAGACATGCAGCAGGAGTTGCGCGGGAGTCATGACAATGATCACGTTGGGAGTTCGAGAGCTCGACGGAAGTTCGGACAGTCGTCGGAGGTTCTACGGGAACAAATCCGAGAAGTCCAGAAGCTTGCCAAAGGAGCTCGTCGGAACTTGCCAAGTGGATCGTCGCAGTCCACGAGTTTGCCAGAAGTCCGCAGGAGCATCACCGAGGGTTCATCGGATGATCGACGGAAGTTCGCCAGAAACTCGCCGGACGAAGCGAGTGACGCACCGAAGCAAGCTGCAGAATATGTCTTAGGAAATAATCGTAGTTAGCACTTTGATTAAGTTAGAAATGGGAGGTGATCCCATTAGCTTAAGCTTGGGGCAATTGGGCCCCTGAAGAACTCAAATTGGGTCGAATGGTTCAACCCATTCGGACCCAGGTTGCTGTGGGAGGTGCAACCGCCTAGGCAGGGAGGTAGCACCGCCCAGGCTATGTCTCCCAGCGAGACTGGGCGGTGCAACCACCCCAGCCAAGAGGTGCAACCGCCCAGGGCTCAGTCTCCGAGCGAGACTGGGCGGTGCAACCTCCTCTGTCAGGAGGTAGCACCGCCAAAGCTCAAGTTTCGAGCTTTGCCAGGCGGTGCAACCTCCCCAGTCAGGCGATGCAACCGCCTGAGCTCAGTCTTCGAGCTCTGGCAGAGAGGTGCAACCGCCCCTGACAGAGGTGGCACTGCCCAGAGGCTCAGTCTTCGAGCTCTGCCAGGCGGTGCAACCTCTCCAGTCAGGAGGTGCAACCGCCTGATCCCGGAATTCCGGGATTTGATCGTTTTGAGCTCCAAATTTGAACTGGATTGGGGCCTATAAATACCCCACCCATTCAGCATTGAAAAGATACAGAACTACACCGAATTCTTGATCTTTTCTGTGATTCTAAGAGCTCAAATTTGTGTTAAGTCTAAAAGTTCTCCTCTTTCTGTTCTTCAAGTCTTGAATTGTAAAGAGAGGAGAGAAAGGTTCTGTAAGGGTTGTCTCCTGAGCCCGTCAAAAGGAGTGAAACTGTAAAAGGGCAGTTGGCCTTCGCCTATTGAAGGAAGGCCTCTAGTTGACATCGGTGACCTCGTCGGTGGAGGAAGCCAAAAGTGGAGTAGGTCAAGACTGACCGAACCACTCTAAATCTCTGGTTTGCTTTCATTTTGAGCACTTTATCATTACTGCAAACCTCCTACATAGCTACTGCTCTCTGCGCTTTTACGAACAAGTTTCTAAGTTCTGTTCTATCCGAATCTACATTCAGACGTAAATCGGTGTTTTCGTACGATCTCTACATTGCGGTTTACACTTACGTTTTGATTCTATTTATAACTGCAAACTGTCTTCTGCGCTTTTACGAACGAGTTTCTTTGTAGTTTACGTTTACGTCTTGATTCTGTTTATAACTGTAAACTGATTTCTGCGCTTTTACGAACGAGTTTCTCTGTAGTTTACGTTTACATTCCATTTATAACTGCAAACTGACTTTTGTGCTTTTACGAACGAGTGTCTAAGTTCAAATCTTTCCGAATCTACGTTTTGACGTAAAACTGTGTTTAGACGCAAACTGCGCTTAGACGCAATCTGCACTTAAGACGCAAACTGCGCTTAAACGCAAACTGCGCTTAGACGCAATCTGAGCTTCGACGCAATCTGCGCTTCGACGCAATCTGAGCCTAAGACGCAAACTGCACTTAGATGCAAACTGCGCTTAGACGCAATCTGCATTTAGACGCAAACTGCATTTAGACACAAACTGCATTTAGACGCAAACTGCGTAAACTGCGCTTAAACGCAAACTTTGTTTAGACATAAACTGTACTCAATCATAAGTAATCTTAGAATCGGCTTTTGCATCAAAATAGTTTCTATCAAACAAACGCAGCTTTCGTTTTTAATCGCTGAAAGATTTCCGCTGCACTAATTCACCCCCCCCTCTTAGTGCTCTCGATCCTAACAGGTTGAAGGAGCATTAGTGAGTCCAAAAGGCATTACCAAGAATTCATAATGACCATCATTTGTGCGGAATGTAGTTTTTGGAATGTCATCTTCACATACCCGAATTTGGTGGTAACCGGATCGGAGGTCCAACTTTGTGAAGACTCGAGCTCCTTTTAATTCATCAAGAAGTTCATCCACCAGTGGTATTGGGTACTTGTCCTTGACGGTGATGCCATTTAAAGCTCGGTAGTCGATGCACATCCGTCAAGTTCCGTCCTTCTTGCGTACAAGTAGCATTGGTGAGGAATAGGGGCTACAACTTGGCCAAATCACCCCTGTTTCAAGCATCTCTTTTATGATCTTTTCAATTTCATCTTTTTGGAGGTGAGGATATTGGTACGGTCGAGTGTTCACTGGTGGCTTGCCCGGAAGGATTGGAATTCAATGGTCATGTTGTCGAGAAGGAGGAAGACCGCATGGTTCAGCAAAAATGTCGGCAAATTCAGTAAGCAACTGGGCAAGATTTTGATCTTCAATTTCTATTTTTCTTCCCCGCTGGTTGCTGCTGGAAGTGCATCAAAAAGCCACCATTTACCTTGTGTAAAACTTTCTCCATTCGTTGGGTCGAAATAGTGGTAACGTTGCTTCCGCGCTTCCCGCGTAGGATGATATGTTTGCCTTTACAGTAGAATTTCATAATTAATTTAGAAAAGTTCTAAGAGACATCACCTAGTATAGTCAGCCATTCTATACCAAGCACTGCCTCATAGTCATCAAGTGGTAGGAGGAAGAAATTGGTGATAATTTCTTGGTCTTGCAGTAATAGTTTCACTTGCGGGCATCTTTGGTCGCACTTTAGGATTCTGTCGTCGGCCACCTTTACATCGAACTTGCTGCAACCTTCAATATGCAGTGCCATCCGAGTAGCAACCTAACTATTTAGGAAGTTATTAGTGTTACCCGTGTCGATGAGAACAGTAATCGGCTGTTGTTTGAGAAGGCCTCCAACTTTCATCGTTTGCGGGTTTGAGTAGCCGGTTAGTGCGTGTACCGTAATGTCGGTCGGTTATAGCTCTTCTTCCATATCTTCTATTTCATATTCAAGGCTCTCTTCTAGATATTCAATGACCTCTTCTTTTTCTGGTTCAATCATAAGAAGTCTCCATACATTGCAGAATTTCAACCGCATAGCACTATTTGTTTGATCTTGATACTATATTTTCTCTGTCCAAACCTCTACAAAATTTTCTTGATTAAATTGGACATCCTTGTTGTCATATAAACTAAGATATTACTTCAATTCCCTCCTCAAATCTCTCAAATTTTTGGTGGAGATTTCATCGAGAAACCGTTGTTTCTTCTACGATAATTCTGCTCTTACAAGACAACACAATTATGCAGCAAACTTTCACTGATTTCTATCAAACCTTTGCTGCCATCCACCACAGATCGAAAACTTTCATCCATAGCCCTAAAACTCCACTAAACCACACCCTCAAACTGCACCCAAAAAAGCCACAAAACAAACCTAAACCGCGGCCTACATCTACCAATCCACCAACCCTTTCAACCATCACTTCTCTCAACCTATACATGCCTTTAACCTGTCAACAAAAGAGAGATCTTAACATCACAAATTTGGAGTCATATACTATGGCATCTGAGGAGGCAATCAATGCTAAATTTGAAGTCTTCGAGGCACGAATGGAGGATAAGATTCAGACTCTCCTTACCGAATTCAGTTTGGGCCGACCACCAAGCCCGAAGAAATCACATCAAGGAGAGAGCTCTAACCAATCACATCATGCCCAAAGAGATGACTTCCAAGAGAGGGGAGGCTCTATAACCGACCCCAACTATTCGCACATGAGAGTGGACTTCCCTAGATGGGAAGAAGGAGACCCAATTGGTTGGATCTCGCGCGCGGAGCGATATTTTCGGTACCATAAAACTGCGGATGCATCCATGGTGGAAATTACAGCTATACATCTTGAAGGGGATGTCATACAGTGGTTTGACTGGTTTGAACATACTTATGGAGTCCTTTCATGGCGACAATTCAAAGAAGGACTGCTGAACCGCTTCGGACCAACTTATTACGAGAACATTGACGGACAACTAGCAAAGATCCGACAAACCTCCACCATTCAGGAGTACCAAACCAGGTTTGAAAGGTTATCTAATCAAACTCATGATTGGTCTGAAAAATAGCTATTGGGGACCTTTATTGAGGGCATAAAGCTGGAGATCCGGGGAGAAGTTAAGACGTGACAACCATACACGCTCATGGCAGCCATCTCTTTCGCATGACTTCAAGAGGAGCGATTGAACCATGAAGCCCGGAGGACTAGGATCACTCCTCGACCTACAATACTAAAGGCCTCAGCCCCCCTACTATCAACCGAGTCCCTGCACCGAAAAGGTTAACAAGAGAAGAACTTCAGGAGCGATCTGCGAAGGGGTTATGTTGGCATTAGTGGAGCCACGAGTATCGCTGTAGAAAACTTTCGTTGTAGAGATGAAAACTTTGTGATGAAAAGTTTATGCAGCAATATAGGAACAATTTTTTTTTTTTTTAGATTTTCAGATAGGGATAACTAAATTGTAGCAGCAGTAAGGTAGGAAACCAGAACCAGTTGCAATTCATGGGGAGATCAAAGGATGATCCGCGGTGGTAGAGATGATGGCGAAATTTGGCGATGATCTTTTAAGCAATTGTGGGAATTGCTTTGGGCGGTTGTGGAGGGCTAATGGATGGCTATGGAAGGGCAGCGAGATGCTAAGAACGCTGCTCTGATACTAGATGTTAGAACCCTTGCAGATTCTAAACTTGAGGTTGATCTGTTTAGGGGATCGGCCTCCTTGGAACTCTATAGGGGTTCCTCCCTCCAAGTTGCTGCTCAAAGGCTACAGAAAAGATTCATCTATTGCTTAAGAAAAGAGAAGGAATACATGGCTATTTATAGGGCTTCTAAACCCTAACTCCTAATAGGACTCCTATTTAAGACTCTTACTTCTAACTAACTCCTAATATAACTCCTACTCAAGACTCATGTTCCCTTACAACTCCTAATTCTTCTCTAAGAAAATACCTCCTAACCCTAGCCGACCTCTTCATCTCTTTAATAGGGGTCAGCTTAGGTAGGTTTTACATGAATGTCCCTCTCAATTAGGACTCTCCTAGCTAGAGTCCTAACAGAGTTCTGGGCGGTAGTACCGCCCCTGTCAAGCGGTGGTACCGTCGGTAGTTATTACTGCCAGCGGTGGTACCGCCCTTGTCAAGCGATGGTACTGCCTGAGCTCGGTCTTCGAGCACTGTCAAGTGGTAGTACCGCATAGACTGAGTAGTAATACCGCTCAATGATAGATGACAGGCGGTAGTACCACCCAATTATGGTAGTGGTACCGTCAGGACCCTGAAAATTTGGGAATGGACACTTTTGACCCCCAATTTCAAACTAATTGGGGCCTATATAAACCCCACCCTTTCCTGCATGAAAGGGAACCGAAAGCTTACTTTAATTTTGAGTATTTAAGGGCTTAAAAGCATTGTAAAAGCTAGAGTTCTTCTCCCTCTTTCCTTCTAAGTATTGATTATTCAAGAGATGAGTGAAAACTTATAAGGGTTGTCTCCTAAGCCCGTCAAAAGGAAAAAAGCTATAAAGGGGTGGTTGGCCTTCACCTATTGAAGGAAGGCCTCTAGTGGACATTGGTGATCTCGTCGGAGGAGGAAGCCAAAAGTGGATGTAGGTCAAGATTGACTGAACCACTCTAAATCTTGGTTTGCATTTATATTCTGCTATTTATCTTAACTGCAAACTGCCTCCATTGCTTTACATCAACTACACTTCCATATGCTTTCAATTTAAAGATTTTTTTCGAAATGGTTTTTGATGAAATCAGATTTTAACCGATGAAAGTTTTTCGCTGCACTAATTCACCACCCCCCCCCCCCTTAGTATGCTCTTGATCCTAACAATTGATATCAGAGCCTCATTATTTCTCACTTGGATTAACACCTAAGAGAAATGGCTCTTTTCGGCTTTCGAGAGGGTCACTCTCTCATTCATCCTTCCTTTTTCAATGGGATAGACTACACTTATTGGAAAACTCAAATGAGAGTTTTCTTGCTTTCATTGAATCTCGATTTATGGCACATAGTCAAATTTGGTTTTAAAATGTCTTCTCTTCCAATGAACAATTGGAATGATTTGGAGAAGAAGACTTTTTCTATAAATGCTAGAGTTATGAATGCTCTATTTTGCGCCTTAGATAAATCGGAGTTTAATCAGGTTTCTTTGTGTGAAATGACCTTCGATATTTGGCATATTCTCGAAATCACACACGAAGGCACAAGTAGTGTAAAAGATTCTAAAGTAATTTTTTTAATGCATGATTTTGAGATGTTTTGTATGGAACCAAGAGAGACTATTAGAGACATGTACACCCATTTTACAGATGTCATCAATAGTCTAAAAGCACTTGGTAAAAGCTTTTCAAATTTTGAACTCGTTAACAAGATTTTACGCTCACTTTCTAAAACTTGGGATTTAAAAGTAATCACAATTCAAGAATCAAAAAATTTTAATGCTTTTTTGATCAAAGAACTAATAGGGTCTTTGATGACCTATAAAATGACGTTCAATACATATAAAGAACTTGAGAACCACATTCCAAAGAATATGAAGGATTTTGAACTTAGAACATTTGAAGACCACTCGAGCATAAGCTCAAGTGATGTTGAACATTAACTACTCACTAAGAAATTTAAAAAGTTCATGAAATAAGAATTAAATAACAAGAACAAAAAGTATGCAACTAATTGCTTTGAACGTAAGAAGAAGAACATAAAGTGGGATGAATCAAGCTCCTCCGAAGACGAGGAGAAAATCAACAAAGGCGAGGAGGCAAACTACGCCTTAAGCGCTTTCAACAATGAGGTAATCAAAATCCCCCTAACTTATTTTAAAATTACTTGATGCTTTTCATGATTCATTTATTTATTTATTTATTATTTAGAAATATTATTTTTCTTAAAAATTTTATGTTTAAAAATGAAAATACAAAAATTATGATCATGCTAGTAATTTTGAAAATGATAATGAAAATTGCATGTTTTATAATGGAATAGAATGTTAGATTTAAATCTAATAATGATCATATGTATGTTTTTTTTTTAGAATAAATAATGTATATCTTGATGATTTCTGAATTTGAGTGAAACCATGCTTGATGAAAATATTTAGAAGTTTGATATCATGCTTAATGATGATGCATGGCTTTTGTATGGAAAACTAAGCATGAAAAGTTGATTCACCTAAAAAGAAAAATGCTTTATAAAATCAATTTCGATGATGCATAATGATGTAATTATGTAATGAAAATATTAAATGTTTTGAAACAATGTTTTGATGTCTTGCATAACGATCATGCTTAATAAATTTCAAAATTATGCATGATAATTTTCAAGTAATTTATGGTTTATTGATCTTGATGGTTTTTATGATGAAATTTATTTTTCGATCCTAAACGATTGATGGTATATATTTTTATTTGGCATAAATGAAAAAAGACATGCTTGAATGAAATAAAACCATATGAATTGAAACAACTAAAAAGAGGAAAATATTTTTCTTGAAATTTATTTTTCTCTATCTTATTGATTTTTATGAATCCATTTGTATCATTTTTACAAATCTCTTAGACTTTGAAAAGGATTTTGATGACTTAAATTTGAATAATTTTTTATCCAGGTCATGATCTTGATTCCTTGATATTTACAAATTAAGATTTATTATGAATCAAGATTTTTCATTAATCGTTCTCCTACGATTCTTCTTGGTATTTTATTTAAGATGAGATTTAATATATGAATCATGTCCTTTGATATTTATATGATCTTATCTCTCATGATATGATTTTTATGCACAATTCCTTGCATTCATCAAGTAATATCTCATCACCAAGTTTTTCTTGATATTCTTCATGAGATGATATGAATGCATGCAATGATGAAATATTCATGATAAAATAATTGTTTTGACATTAATGACTTGAATTTTCATCTATGCTATTTTTCTTTGTCATGATTTGAAAATTATTATAAAGAGAAAAAGAGATACAAAATTGTATTCTTCCCTTCTTTTTGATAATGACAAAGGGGGAGAAAGAGTTGCTAATGTGCACATCTCAAAGAAAAAGATGCTAGCTTGCACAATTCGAAAAGAGGTAAACTTGCTAGCTTGCTAATCTCAAAAAAGAAGCAAGAAGTGTTATCTTGCAAATCTCAAGAGAAGCAATGTTTGCCAAGTTACACATTTCAAAAAGAGGCAAAATAGTCCATCTTGCACATCTCAAAAGATGTAAAATTTTACTAAATTTTTTATTTGTAAAATTTGATAGCTTGCATACTATAAATTTTTATACCAAAAGTGCTATCTTGCCTATCTCAAGATGCAAAATATGCTAACTTGCACTTTGCAATGGAAGCAAAATTGCTAGCTCAAACATTGCAAAGGAAGCAAAAATTTGCTAGCTTACAACTTGCATATTTCAAAAAGCAAGAGTTACTTTCTTGAACATCTCTAATATGCTAGCTAGCATAATGTAGAACTTGCTATCTTGAACATTATAAAGAAATGCTATCTTGCACATCGCAAAGAAAAGCAAATATGTCAATTTGCACATCTTTAAATTTGCTAGCTTGTATATTGTAAAACTTACACTTGATAGCTTGAATGTTCTAAGCATGATGTAACACTTGCTAAATTTTCTAGCTTCAAATTGCATGATGATAAAACTTGATATTATGTTTTTCATACAATGAGTTGAACTTATATTTTCAATCACCTAGAAAGTGGAACTTTTCCTTTTTGTTGATGACAAAGGAGGAGAAGTATGTTGATGTCATGCATGATTTGATCATGACATATTGCTTGGATTTTTGAATCCAAGAGTTTCTATTAATAAGGCATATTGATAGGGGAGTTTGTTTAAACTCTGAGAGTTAAGGTTAACTCCATCATCAATTGGTTGTCATCATCAAAAAGGGGGAGATTGTTGAATCTCGTATTTTGATGATGAAACCAACTGATATGTGTTTATGTTTTAATCTATGTTTTGAGTGATGCAGGATGCTTCAATCAAGATGAGACAATTAAAGCAGGAAAAATCATGTTGGGCCGGAGGAACATGTCAAAGATTGGACGTCGGGCCGGTGGATCGGTCGACGTATCGACAGAAGGCTTCGGGCCATAGATTCGGGTATCGAGCCAAGAAGAGCGGATATTATGCCAAGGATATCGGAGCTGCAGAGTCAATTGGTCGATTGGGCAATAGGCCGCAAGGGAGGACGATGCACCGAAGAATCGGACGAAGCGTCGAGGGACCAATGACATGCCGGAAAACTTAATTAATGCTTAGTATTAATTGTCTAGATCGAAGTGTGTTTTTACATGTGCAAGATTAACTACGATGGCAGTAAGACATGCAGCAGGTGTTGAGCCGGAGTCAAGACCAAGATCATGTTGGGAGTTTGAGAGTTCGTCGGAAGTCCAAACGTTCATCGAAAGTTCTACGGGAACAATTCAAGAAGTCCAAGAGCTTACCAAAGAAGCTCGTCAGAACTCGCCAAGAAGATCATCACAAAGTCCAGGAGTTTTCTGGGAGTCTGCCGGAGCATCGCCGAGGGTTCGTCGGATGTTCGCCGGAAGTTCGCCGGAAGCTCGCCGGAAGAAGCGATTAACGCATCGAAACATGATTTGCAGTATTGATATCTTAATTGTCGTAGTTATTATGTAGATTAAGATAGGATTGGGAGGTGATCCCACTAACTTAATTAGGGGCCAACTGGGCCCTTAATAGACCCAAATTGGGACGAATGAAACAGCCCATTCGGATCCAGAATTCCTAGCTGACGGTGGCACCGCCCAGGAGACTCAGTCTCCTAGGAGTTCTGGGTAATAGTACCGCCCCTGTCAGGCGGTGGTACCGCCAGCAGTTATTACTGCCAGCGGTGGTACCACCTAAGCTCGGTCTTCGAGCGCTGTCAGGCGGTAGTACCGCCCAAACTCAGCGATAGTACCGCTCAGTGATAGATGACAGGCGGTAGTACCGCCCAGTTATGGCGGTAGTACCGCTAGGACCCCGAAAATCCGGGAATGGACACTTTTCAGCTCCAATTTCAAACTGATTGGGGCCTATATAAACCCCACCCTTTCCTGCATGAAAGGGAATCGAAAGCTTGCTTTAATTCTGATTATTTAAAGGCTTAAAAGTATTGTAAAAGTTAGAGTTCTTCTCTCTCTTTCTTTCTAAATGTTGATCATTCAAGAGAGGAGTGAAAACTTGTAAAGGTTGTCTCTTAAGCCCGTCAAAAGGAGAAAAACTGTAAAAGGGTAGTTGGCCTTCGCCTATTGAAGGAAGGCCTCTAGTGTCCATTGCTTTACACCAACTACACTTCCGTTTGCTTTCAATTTAAAGATCTTTCCAAAATGGTTTTCGATGAAATCAGATTTTAACCGACGAAAGTTTTCTACTGCACTAATTCACCCCCCCTCTTAGTGCGCTCTTGATCCTAACAAAGACAACATACTAATTGGGCAATACGTTGAAGGAGAGGACGATGCGTTGAAGGATCGAATGAAGCACCGGAAGAACCAATGACATGACAGACAACAAAGGATTTATTTGTAATCGATTATGTCTAGATCGAGTTAGTTTATAGTCTAATTAAGTTAGTTTAAAATGTAATTAGACCAACTCAATTAGAGGCCAACTAGGCCCAAGTTTGGGTTATGTTGGGCCAAGTGGAAGGCTTAAACAATGACCCAACAATTGAAACCATCGTGGCACAGTCTTTGAGACTATGTTAGGCGGTGGTACCGCACAGACACAATCTCCGAGAGACTATCAAGCGGTGGTACCACCAGTCTGGGCAGTGGTACCGCCCAAACACGGTCTCCCAAGCGATAGTACCACTAGACTAGGCGGTGGTACCGCCCAGTGTTAGGCTGCAGGTGTCACGCCCCACCCCAAATTTATTATAGATTAACAACAATACATTCTAGGATCTAATCACATGTTTGAGAATATTGAGAAAGCATTCGAGTCATTTCCATATATTCCATAATCCATATAACCTGTGCAGTTTTGAATCATATCATCATATCACTTAATGATTCACAAAATCCAAAGCCAATGTAACTAAATCATAACCACATTATAAATCCATAAGCGTGGCAATTTATACAATCACAAAACCAACATGTACCATATATTTATATCATTATAGAGTTTAAACTTAACATTCCCAAAATCTCGACATGAGAGGTATGTTCCAAATATTTACAAGACACATCAATATAGAGTTATCGTTGATATTTCAATTCACACAAAAGGAACTTATACAACATCAACTTATCAAGTATGAAAGATTTGCCCCAAAATCATCTGGCCTTCCATTGCCTCAGCCCATTTTAAACATTCTAGCGAGCGACAAGCTATCCTGAAAATTTTATATAGCAACGAGGTGAGTACATAGTGTTGGGAAGTCTTGGGGGCGACATCACATACACAACAAAAGAACAAGAAAAAAAATCCCTGATTCCCAAAGAGATGTTCGTCGTCGTGCGAAGATTAGTGCGCAAAATCCGCGAAACTGAAAACTGCGTATAGAATAGATTGTGTTACCTAGGGAGATCGTATATCTCTGTTTCCTTGCAGATCTTTAGGAGAGGGTGAAGGAGGTCAAGCGTCCTCCTCTCTAGCGGTGATCCACATGGCACGACGACGCTCCTCAAAACTCCAAGCAAGAGAATAGGAGAGGTAAGCAAAGGCTCTAGCCTATGAGGCTCTGAATCCCTCCTATTTATAGAGATCCCCTGCCAAACCCTAATGGGTCCTCCCCTAGTGGGTATTGGATCTGCATCCAATAAGACAAGAGCTCCGTCGGATATCTCATATCTGAACCTCTACTCATCGCAATGCCTACAATATGTGTGTGACCCTCTAGGCCCAATATCGAGCTGGCTGTGAGTCAAACTTGTTAGAACTCCTTCTAACTCAGTGAATTATTATCTCTGTAATAATTCACTCGACTCATCGACTACGGACGTACTAGGCCACTACGCCATAGTCCCCAAACGATATAGGGGAATCCAATCCATTTGACCTATCTGTCCTCAGTTATCGTGTACCTATAGTCCCTCATCCATCTAATATCCCAAAGACCGTATATCGAGCATGGTGCTGTCAGACCTATACGGTTTCTACTCGAGTCTCGCTCTAATCGGATTCTTCCGGAGAACTCTTTCTCTCTCAACCCGAATGACCCTAGCTAAGGATTTGTTTGAGCAAGAACACATGGGATATTTCTCTCATGACGCCGAGAGTGGATGATCCTCTATCGACACTCAATAGCCCTCGTAAGGTCGACTACCACTCCCAATGACCAACTGTACTAGATCTGGGACAGCCAAACCTATAAGTCTGGTATCAAAGAGTGGAGCACTCATACAGGACATCCTTGGTGTCTCAAGTCTAAGGACCAGATACACCACTAGGACTACGGAATCATTGTCTGACAATAAGGCATCATCAACCATCCAGCATTCTGTAAGCGAATCAATCAGTGAACTCATTCTCCAATGAGCACCTGTACTATATCCCTAGTGTCCCTACACGAGTAGCTATGAGACCAGCTGCATCCATCATATGGACAGGTATACAGCACACTAGTCTGTCCGGTTATCATGATGTCCCTCTCGAGTAACCTATGACCGGGATTATTTAGGATCTGTGTTTAAAGGTGAATCGATCTCATTATCATGATCTCATCATGATCTGATTCCCATTGCACAAATCCAAGGACATCACAATATATATATATATGCATATATGCAATAGTTATAAAGTGATATATGCCAAAATATAATAAGCAAAAAGATTCTGTATCAAGTCACACATGTCATCACTCACGTGATTGGCTTGTTGGGCATCTATAACTAGCACATAGTGTTGAATCTCGGATTTTGATGATAAAATCAATTGATGGGTTAATTGATCTAATCCATATTATTGAGTTAAGTGTGCAGGATTAACTACGATAACCAGAAAACACAAAGCAAGAATACCGAAGTCAAGTTCGATGGACGTTTAAGAGTCCGAAGAATCGTCGGAGATGTTGCCGGAACCAACCGAGAAGAAATCGGGAACCTGTCGAAATTTTCGGAAGTTCGCCGAAGAGATCGTCGGAGGTTCACGGAGATCACCGAGAAGGCTCGGCTACTCGTTAAAGTCATCACAAGTTCGGGAGCTTGCTGGGAGTCCGTCAAAAGAAGATTCGTCGGAAAGCTCGCCGGAACAAGACTCAATGTTCACGGTTGAAAACTTGCTTAGAATGTTTTTTTTGTTATGTAGTTCACTTGTAATTAGGATTAGGATTAAGAGATAATCCTATATCCTGGTTAGGGGCCAACTAGGCCCAAAATTAGACTTGGTTTGGGCTAAATTTGAAGCCCAACAAGTGAACCGAAGGGTTTGGCGGCAGCACCACCAGACTAGGCGGTTGCACCGCCCAGCACCCGAGAGCTGGGCGGTGGCACCGCCCAGCACTGTCAATGTCTGACAGTGACAGGCGGTGGCACCGCCAGCATCGGGAACCTAAAGAGAATTCAAATTTTGGAGCCCAAATTTGAATCCTCTTGAGGCTTATAAATACCCCTCAAATCTCAGCTGAGATAACAACTTTTTGAGCAGCAATTGTTTGAGAGAAAGGTCTTAGAAATGTCTTTGCTAGTCTTGTTTTCAATTTGCTAGTGTTCACCTCCTTCTTTCTTGCTGAAAATCTGTAAGAGAGTGAACCGCTTGTAAAAAGTTGTAAGAGGGGTATTTACCCTTCCCCTTCAAGAGATTTGCTAGTGGAAGGTGGGAGCCTCATCGAAGAGGGGCCTCGCAAGTGGATGTAGGTCATTTGAGCAAACCACTGTAAAATCGGCGTGATCTCTGGTTTGCATTTACTTATTGTCATTTACATTACTGCAAACCATTTACACTTTAATGCTCTACTTCTTTGTCACCGTCTTACTTATCTCTTCAAGTTAAAACGCAATCGAAACGGTTTCAAACGAAAACGTTACTTTTATCATATGAAGTTTCCGAAAGTGTTTAAATCGTCAAAAGTTTATCACACTTTACTGCTGCACTAATTCACCCCCCCCCCCCCCCCCCCTCTTAGTGCCGCTCCGATCCTAACAATTGGTATCAGAGCAAGGCTCACTCTCATTTGGTTTGATACCCAAGAGAGATGGCTTACTCCGGCATACATGAGGGTCATTCTATCACACATCCACCCTTGTTTAATAGGTCGAATTATACTTATTGGAAGACTCGTATGAGGATCTTCCTCATTTCTATAGATTTCGAGCTTTGGACTATTGTTGAAAACGGATTTCAAAAATCTTCTCTTCCGATGAGCGAATGGAATGAATCGGAGAAGAAGGTTTTTGCTTTAAATGCAAAGGCTATGAATGCCTTGTTTTGTGCACTAGACAAAAATGAATTTAATCGTGTTTCAATTTGTGATTCGGCTTTTGATATTTGGAGAACTCTTGAGGTCACTCATGAAGGCACTAGCCGAGTGAAAGAGTCCAAAATCAACATCCTTGTGCACTCTTACGAACTTTTCCGAATGAAACCAAGTGAGTCCATCGGAGACATGTACACCTGGTTTACGGATGTCATCAATGGACTCAAATCTCTTGGTAAAGATTTTACTAACTTTGAACTAGTAACTAAAATCTTAAGATCCCTCCCTAAAAGTTGGGATCCAAAAGTTACGGCCATTCAAGAGGCCAAAGACCTTAAAACATTCCCTCTTGAAGAACTCATTGGGTCTCTAATGACCTACGAAATGACATGTCAAGCTCATGACGAGCTCGAGAACCCCCTTCCAAAGAACAGGAAGGATATGGCACTCAAATCACAGGAAGACCACTTGAAAGGAACATCAAGTGATGAGGACAGTGACAATGACATTGCACTTTTGACTCAAAAATTTAAAAAATATTTAAGAAAGAACAAATTTAAAAATAATACAAAAAATAAATTCGAACAAAAGAAGGACCAAGTGATTTGCTATGAATGCAAAAAATCGGGACACTACAAGAACGATTGTCCTCAAGCCAAAAAGAGAACATCAAAGAAGAAGGCGCTCAAGGCAACATGGGATGATTCAAGCGCGTCCGAAGAAGAGGAGTCCAACACCGAGCAAGTTGCTCATTATGCCCTAATGGCCATCGGAGAAGAGGTAACAAATTTAATTAATGCAGATTTACCTTATCATGAATTATTAAATGCTTTCCATGAGTTATTTGATGAATGTAAGACAATTAGTAGAAAATACAAATTGCTAAAAAAGGAGCATGATAGTCTCACTTGTGATATCGATAAATTAAAAACTGAATATCATGATAGTTTAGCTCCATGTATAAAATGCCATGATCTAGAATCTCTCCAAAAGGAGAACTTGTTACTTAAGGACACCTTGAAGAAATTCGAGGTTGGTAGCAAATCTTTGAACATGATCCTTACAAATAAGGGTCACGTTCCTAAAAGAAGTGGAATCGGATTTGTGAGAAGTCCTCACCAAAATCCAACCACTTTCATTAAAGGCCCCGTCTTACATGTTCGGCACCAAAGCAATTACAACTTTTGTTACAAATATAGACATAAAACTTATAAATGTCCATTCAAGAAAATTAGTCTGAACAAACTAATTTGGGTTCCTAAAGGAACCATGATCAATTCTATGCAATATGATGAACAAGTTTTTAAGGCACCCAAAAGAAAATGGGTACCTAAAAATAATCCCTTCTTGTAGAAACATACACCATCACAAGCTAGGAGCAAGAGATGGTATCTAGATAGTAGATGCTCAAGACATATAACTGGAGATCCATCTCATTTCTCTATGCTCACTAGCAAAGAAGAAGGGTACGTCACCTTCGGAGACAACAACCAAGGCAAAATCATTGGCAAGGGAACCATAGGTAACAAATTAAAATTTTCTATTAATGATGTCTTACTAGTTGATGGATTGAAACATAATCTCTTGAGTGTTAGTCAATTATGCGATAAAAGTTATATCGTTAGATTTAAATCAAATGTGTGTATTATTGAAAAACCAAACCATAACATAATTATGATTGCATTAAAATAAAATAATGTCTACACCATCAACCTTGATGAACTAAGTAATGAAATGTGCTTCTCCGCTTTAAATGATGATGCTTGGCTTTGGCATAGGAGACTAGGCCATGCAAGCATGAAACTAATATCTAAGATCTCATCTAGAGATTTAGTGCGAGGAATTCCAAATATAAAGTTTATTAAGGACAAAGTATGCGATGCATGTCAACTAGGTAAACAAATAAAAACTAGTTTCAAACCAAAAACTCAAATTAGCACCACTAGACCATTACAATTGATTCATTTGGACTTATTTGGACCAATTGACACGACAAGTCTAGGGGGAAGCAAATATGCGTTTGTAATTGTGGATGACTATACTAGATACACTTGGACCTATTTCTTAGCTCACAAAAGTGATTGCTTCAAGTGTTTCTCTAAATTTTGTAAACTCACTCAAAACGAAAAAGGTTTTATGATTTCATCAATTCGGAGTGATCATGGTGGCGAATTTCAAAACCGTGACTTTCAAAATTTTTGTGAGGTTAATGGATACAATCACAACTTCTCCACTCCGAGGAATCCCCAACAAAATGGAGTAGTTGAAAGAAAAAATAGAAATCTACAAGAAATGGCAAGAACTATGTTAAATGAACATAGTTTACCTAAGTATTTTTGGGCCGAAGTCGTAAATATGGCTTGCTACATCATGAATAGAGTCCTAATAAGACCATCCTTATCAAAAACTCCCTATGAATTATGGAATAACAAAAAACTAAATATTTCCTATTTTAAAGTTTTCGGTTGTAAATGCTTTATTTTGAATGAAAGGGATGCCTTAGGAAAATTTGATGCTAAATCCGATGAAGGCATCTTTCTTGGTTACTCTTCCGTTTCTAAGGCTTTCCAGGTTTTTAACAAAAGAACCTTAGTAATAGAAGAGTCTATTCATGTAGTTTTTAATGAAATTTCTAATTTAAAGAAAAATAATTTTGATGATGATCTTGGTTTTGATAATTTGAATTTAAATGAACCCCCTCCTCAAAATAGCAACTTGGATGTACCTTCTTCCGAAATTTCCTTACCCAAGGAATGGAAGTATATAGATGCTCATCCAAAGGAGCTAATTATAGGAGATACATCAAAAGGGGTTCAAACTCGTTTCTCTTTCAAGAATTTTTGTGCTAACGCCGTCTTCCTTTCTCAAATCGAACCTAAATGCATTGACGAGGCCATAAAAGATGATTTTTGGGTTATCGCAATGCAAGAGGAATTGAATCAATTTGAGAGGAATAAGGTATGGAAGCTTGTTCCTAGACCTAGTGACCATTTAGTCATTGGTACTAAATGGGTCTTTAGAAACAACCAAGATGAAAATGGTATCGTGGTTAGAAACAAGGCTAGATTAGTGGCCAAAGGTTTCAACCAAGAAGAAGGTATCGATTACGAAGAAACCTTCGCTCCCGTGGCTCGATTAGAAGCCATAAGGATGCTCATTGCCTATGTGAGTAGTAATAATTTTAAACTATTTCAAATGGATGTCAAAAGTGCTTTCTTGAATGGTTTTATTTCCGAAGAAGTATATGTCGAACAATCTCCCAGATTTGAAAATTCTCTTCTTCCTAACCATGTATTCAAATTGACTAAGGGCTCTCTATGGCTTGAAAGAAGCTCCTAGAGCTTGATATGAAAGGCTTAGTTCCTTTCTTATTTTAAATAATTTTACTAAAGGCAAGGTTAATACTACATTGTTTATTAAACATTTTAAAAATAATTTTCTTATTATGCAAATTTATGTTGACGATATTATTTTTGGCTATTCGGATGAATCACTATGTGAATCATTTGCCAAATGTATGAGTCATGAATTTGAAATGAGTTTAATGAGTTAATTAACTTTCTTTTTGGGATTACAAATCAAACAACTTAGTGATGGTATATTTCTTAACCAATCTAAATATACATTAGAATTGTTAAAACGATTTAACATGGATAATTCAAAAGCAATAAACACCCCTATGAGTACTGTGACCAAGTTAGATATAGATGAAAATAGTGAAAATTTCGATCAAAAAATATATAGGGGAATGATAGGTAGTCTACTCTACCTCACCGCGACTAGACCGGATATTATGTTTAGTGTAGGACTTTGCGCTAGGTTTCAATCAAATCCTAAATTATCTCATCTTAAAAGTGTTAAAAGAATATTTAGATATCTTAAAGGAACTCCAAATCTAAGACTGTGGTATCCAAAATATGAAAAATTCGATTTAATAGCTTATGTAGATGCCGATTTTGGCGGATGTAGGATAGATAGAAAAAGTACATCCGAAACATGTCAATTTTTAGGACATGCACTTGTTTCTTGGACTTCCAAGAAACAAAATTTAGTTGCACTATCTACGGCGGAAGCCGGATACATTGCTGCAAGTGCATGCTGTGCACAAGTTGTTTGGATGAAAAATACATTAGAAGACTATGGAATTCACTTTAAAAACATTCCCATAAAATGTGATAATACTAGTGCCATATGTCTTACTAAAAATCTAATTCAGCACTCTAAAACTAAGCACATCGACGTTAGGTATCATTTCATACGCGATCATGTCCTTAACAATGATGTTGTTCTAGAATTCATTGACACAAAGCATCAATTAGCAGATATATTTACAAAAGCTTTGAGTGAAGACCAATTTGAATTCATTAGAAGGGAATTAGGTATGTTAAATTGTCCCTAAGAATAAACTTATTTGAATGGATTTCTCTGTAAAGTTTTTCATCCTCTCTCCATTCCTCGATGAATCTGATCCTTCTCTTTCGATTCTAAATAACATGTTAAATTATCTTATCCTATCTTGAGTCAAACACCGCTCCCATCTGATCAAGATTAATGATTTTATGATATCTTGTGAATCTCGAAATTGATTTTGATGGCTTGATTATGAGTTTCAAGTTGACGAATTGAATTTGAATGGATTTGTATTCGAATTATGATCTTGGCTTATTGGAGTTACTACTTGAAATTTTTTTATCACTATCTCTTCCTTGTACATCTACAATTTTTGTTATTTATAGAAAGAAGAGATTTGATAAAATGGATGAATGCTGAATTTTCCTTTAAGATAAACTTTGCGTAAATATTTTAGCATACTTAATTTTGAATGATAAAATTTTTATGATCAATGCTGAATTCCTGATGTTATAATCACAAATTATGTGCTTCGAGTCTCATTCCCTTTTTGTTGATGACAAAGGGGGAGAAAAGTGATGACTTATACCATTTTAATAGCATGACTTATATGAATTGCAAAAGCTTGTGTGATATGAATGTCTTATATGCCTTGTAATAGCATGACTTATATAAATTGCAAAAGCTTGTGTGATATGAATATCTTATATATCTTGCAAAATCTTTGAGAATATTACAAGATTGATTAATCATATTGAAAACATGCCTTACATTTATATTATGAAATTTATGTTGAAAATCTTTATCTCCTGCCGTAGTAAAAATTATCTCTTATCATTCGACTTGAAAATGATTTTCATCGAAGTTTTGTATTTACTATTACTTAATGAGAATAACGATAAGTTCTATGGTTAGAACTTATCAGTTTATGCTTGAATTCAATGGATGAAATTCAAGTGTTTTCATCTTCTCATAATATGGCATATAGATAGGGGGAGTTATATTTAACTCCGTCATCAATTGATTGTCATCATCAAAAAGGGGGAGACTGTTGAATCTCGGATTTTGATGATAAAATCAATTGATGGGTTAATTGATCTAATCCATATTATTGAGTTAAGTGTGCAGGATTAACTACGATAACCAGAAAACATAAAGCAAGAACATCGGAGTCAAGTTCGATGGATGTTTAAGAGTCCGAAAAATCGTCGGAGATGCTGCCGGAACCAACCGAGAAGAAATCGGGAACCTGTCGGAATTTTCGGAAGTTCGCCGAAGAGATCGTCGGAGGTTCACAGAGATCACCAAGAAGGCTCGGCTACTCGTTAAAGTCATCACAAGTTCGGGAGCTTGCTGGGAGTCCGTCGGAAGAAGATTCGTCGGAAAGCTCGCCGGAACAAGACTCGACGTTCGCGGTTGAAAACTTGCTTAGGATGTTTTTTTTGTTATGTAGTTCACTTGTAATTAGGATTAGGATTAAGAGATAATCCTATATCCTGGTTAGGGGCCAACTGGGCCCAAAATTAGACTTGGTTTGGGCTAAATTTGAAGCCCAACAAGTGAACCGAAGGGTCTGGCGGTGGCACTGCCAGACTAGGCGGTTGCACCGCCCAGCACCCGAGAGCTGGGCGGTGGCACCGCCTGGCTGGGCAGTGGCACCGCCCAGCACTGTCAATGTCTGACAGTGACAGGCGGTGGCACCGCCACTGACAGGCGGTGGCACCGCCAGCATCGGGAACCCAAAGAGAATTCAAATTTTGGAGCCCAAATTTGAATCTTCTTGAGGCCTATAAATACCCCTCAAATCTCAATTGAGATAACAACTTTTTGAGCAGTAATTGTTTGAGAGAAAGGTCTTAGAAAAGTCTTTGCTAGTCTTGTTTTCAATTTGCTAGTGTTCACCTCCTTCTTTTTTGCTGAAAATCTATAAGAGAGTAAACCGCTTGTAAAAAGTTGTAAGAGGGGTATTTACCCTTCCCCTTCAAGAGATTTGCTAGTGGAAGGTGGGAGCCTCATCGAAGAGGGGCCTCGCAAGTGGATGTAGGTCATTTGACCGAACCACTGTAAAATTGGCGTGATCTCTGGTTTGCATTTACTTATTGTCATTTACATTACTGCAAACCATTTGCACTTTAATGCTCTACTTCTTTGTCTCCGTCTTACTTATCTCTTCAAGTTAAAACGCAATCAAAATGGTTTCAAACGAAAATGTTACTTTTATCATACGAAGTTTCCGAAAGTGTTTAAATCATCAAAAGTTTATCACACTTTACCGCTGCACTAATTCACCCCCCCCCCCTCTTAGTGCCGCTCCGATCCTAACACATAGAGCTCAGCAAGTGACTAACATATCTGTTGGCAAATAAGACAGTTTCAAACAAATAAGGTTTCAAAATACAAGGTAGAGATACAAGAGTTCAAAGATAGTCACTCGACGAATGCAGAGTTACAATGTCATTTCATTCAAAGCATGTTTTATTCATAACAATGGATTAAGGGCTAATTGGAGCATATCATTGGCATAAGAAGCATATCCATGACATATGAAATATTTGAAAGCATATCAAAGATGTAAGAAGCATTTTGATGTATATCAATAGCATAGGAAGCATTTTGGAGCATATTAATACAAAATATGAAACAGAAGCTCAGACGTCGTACCCTAGTATAGTGCATGTGAGGTTTAACTCAGTGGTGGCTTCACGCCATGATGAGTTCTCGACTCCATCCACGGGTAGCCCTTTCCTACTCGAGCCCTCTCACCCTGCCCAAGTGCTAGGGCAGCTCTGAATTTCATATCAAACAGATAGAAGGTGAAGTGAGATCTCAAACATAATCTAGAGCATTGTGGGCTCTAAGCACATACCCTTTACCATTTTTGGCAAAAGTCCAGATAATCCCTTTACTATTTCTAGCAAAGGTCCAAATAATCCCTTTACTATTTCTGGCAAAGGTCCAGACAATCCCATAAACACTGGAGTATAAAAGGGCATTGTGAACAATAAGGTTGGTATATATCGGAAACACATGCGGAACAATGGAATGCATATGCATATACAAATCATTGCGATACAATCATGAACTTTACATGATAGCTGCAGGTGTACAAATAATTAAAGGACAAAAGTATATAGGAATTCAAGGCAATAATGTAAAGCTCAACATGATTATTCCTGCTTTAATTATCTCTCCTTGATCGAAGCTTCCTACATCACTTAAAACGTAAATTAAATCATAAACACTATCAATTAGTTTCATCATCAAAATCCGAGATTCAACAAGGCAATGGCACTGTTAGTGGCTCAGTCTCCAAGATAGTTTCCAAGACTATGTCAAGCAGTGGTACCTCCAAACTGGGTGGTGGTACCACCCAGTATCAGTGCTACAGGCGAAAGTACATCTCAACATAGGCGGTGGTACCACCAGGACCCGGGAAACCAAGGATAAGACCTGTTTTTGCTCCAATTTTGAAGTCATTTAGGGTCTATAAATATCCTAGCTATTCCTGCATGGAGAAGTAAGAATTTGAGCAGAAAGGGGTTGTTATTCTGAGTTAAAAAAGTGCTAAGTGTCCTCCTCCTCTTTAAGTTTCGGACTTATTCTGAGAGAGGTGTGAAGCTTGTAAGGGTTATCTCTTAAACCCATGAAAAAGAGAAATGGTTGTGAGAGGGTAGTTGGTCTTCGCCCATTGAAGAAAGACTAGTAGTGGAAGTCAGTGGCCTCGAGTGAAGAGGAATCGGGAGTGGATGTAGGTCACAACTATCAAACTACTATAAAAATCTGATTTGCATTTACTTTAAGCTTTTCATTTTAATTGCAAACTGATTTCTTACTTTCATTATGGTTATGAATGTGTTTCAAGTTAACATCTTTCCCATATCGATTTTCATTGAAAGTATGAATTCGATGCTTTTATCATAAGTACTAATTCACCCCCCCCCCGCTTAGTGTTGACTCGATCCTAGCAAAAGAGAAAGAGTTATAAGAGGGTAGTTGTCTTTACCAATTAAAAGAAGATCGTTAGTGAATGCTGGTGGCATCGATGGAAGAGGAATCGAGAGTGGACATAGGTCACGATGATCGAACCATTTATAATTTCTGTTTGACTTTTCATTATCATTTCTTATTTATTTAATTGTCTACTACTCTTACTTGCTCACTACGCTTACAAACGCTCTTAAGTTAAACATATTTCCAATAGAGTTTCATCGAATTGAATTTTCTAAATTATCGAAGTTTTGTGAAAGTACTAATTCACACCCCCCTCTCCCCTCCTCTTAGTGCCGAAACGATCATAACAAGTATTTGTTTGCTACCAGCAGATCCTTCACTCTTGTCTTGCACCTTTGACACCATTTTGTTTTGAAGAGTAGGCTTGAAATTTCCTTCTCTTGTATAATATTCTTTTGACTTGTACCGAGAACCTTTTTTAAACTTATGTTATTTCTAAACTTTTAAAGCCAACTTGCTCATATCATTTAAAGACCAATATGACTGGAGTTGAACTACTTTAACAATCTCATGCTTCAAACCTCTTAAGTATCTTGTAATGATTTGCTCCTCTGGTTCCACAAGCTCTCCTGAGATTATCGAACTTTGTTGTGTACTCTTCTACACTAACATTTTTTTGCTTGAAATAATATATTTTGAGAAAGTTCTCTTCCCTATAGTTGTCAACCAAGTATTTTCTCTTTAACTCCCTTTTCATTTTCTCCTATGTTATAATCTTACTCTTTCCCTTATGTTCTCTTTGCTTCTTCATGTTTTCCAACCAAAAAGATGCATTCTTTTTTGGTTTGAGTGTCACAAGCTTTACTTTCTCTTGTTTTGGTGGTTCATGAAACTTGAATATTCTTTCCAACATATTAAGTCAATTAATAAAATTATTAATATCAATTTTACTTTCAAACTCTAAGATATCCAATATTGGGTTGCATTTATTCTACCACTCATCTTGGTCTCTATACCTTGCTCGATATCTTTTCAATTCCCTTATGTGAGGAGATGTATCATCATTAGAACCAAACTCTTGGGCATCATTTTTATACTAGTTGTTTCTTCTTCAAGTATTTCATTTGTTTCTTATAAACTATATAGCAACCTCTGTAGTTGCAACCTCAAGAACTTAACATCATCTTTACGTTCACCAACTACATCTTTTCTATTCTACCTTGCCATAATCTCTAGCCTTTAACTTTGATATCAAACTAATATCAAGATAATGACGAATAGAATTTGAAAGGTTGATAGTTGTGTTTGTTGGAAACACTTTTGGAATGGAGATAAATGGATTTGTTAAGTTTTAAATCATAAAGGTGTTGAATCTCGTATTTTGATGATGAAACTACTTGATATATGTTTATGATTTAATCTGCGTTTTGAGTGACGCAGGGTGCTTCGATCAGGATGAGACAATTAAAACAGGAACATTATGTTGTGCCAGAAGAACATGTCAGAAGATTGGACGTCGGGCCGGTGGATCGATCGACGTATCGATAGAAGGCTTCGGGCCATGGACTCGGGCATCGGGCCAAGAAGAGCGGGTATTGTGCCAAGGATATCGGAGTTGCGGAGTCAACAGGCCGATTGGGCAATAGGCTGCAGGAAAGGACAATGCGCCGAAGAATCGGACGAAGCGTCGAGGGACCAATGACATGCCGGACAACTTAGTTAGTTGCTTAGGATTAATTGTCTCGATCGAAGTTTTTGTTTTAAGTGTGCAGGATTAACTACGATGAAAGTAAGACATGCAGCAGGAGTTGCGCCGGAGTCAAGACAATGATCACGTTGGGAGTTCGAGAGTTCTACGGAAGTTCGAACGGTCGTCGGAGGTTCTGCGGGAACAAATCCGAGAAGTCCAAGAGCTTGCCAAAGAAGCTTGTCGGAACTCGCTAAGTGGATCGTC
Source organism: Musa acuminata AAA Group (assembly GCF_036884655.1). Taxonomy (NCBI): domain Eukaryota; kingdom Viridiplantae; phylum Streptophyta; class Magnoliopsida; order Zingiberales; family Musaceae; genus Musa; species Musa acuminata. Next base: position 23,314,205 of record NC_088335.1, read on the forward strand.
ACAAGTCCAGGAGTTTGCCGGAAGTCCGCAGGAGCATCACCGAGGGTTCATCGGATGATCGACGGAAGTTCGTCGGAAGCTCACCGGAAGAAGCGATTGACGTACCGGAGCAAGTTACAGTAAATGTCTTAGGAAATAATCGTAGTTAGCACAATGATTAAGTTAGAAATGGGAGGTGATCCCATTAACTTAATCTTGGGGCAATCGGACCCCTGAAAGACCCAAATTGGGCCGAATGAATCAACTCATTCGGACCTGAAATAGTGCTAGGAGGTAGCACCGCCAGGATAAGAGGTAGCACCGCCCAGGAGGCAGTCTCCAAGCGAGACTGGGCGGTACAACCGCCATAGCCAGGAGGTGCAACCGCCCGGGCTCAGTCTCCGAGCGAGACTGGGCGGGGCAACCTCTTCTGTCAAGAGGTAGCACCGCCAGAGCTCAAGTTTCGAGCTCTGCCAGGCGGTGCAACCTCTCCAGTCAGGCAGTGCAACCGCCTGAGCTCGGTCTTTGAGCTCTGGCAGAGAGATTCAACCGCCCCTGACAAAGGTGGCACCGCCTAGAGGCTCAGTCTTCGAGCTCTGCCAGGCGGTGCAACCTCTCCAATCAGGAGGTGCAACCGCCTAATCCCGGAATTCCGGGATTTGATCGTTTTGAGCTCCAAATTTGAACTGGGTTAGGGCCTATAAATACCCCACCCATTCAGCACTGAAAGCACAGAACACACACTCGAAATCTTGCTATCTTTCTGTGTTTCTTAGAGCTCAAAACTGCTAGTTCTCCTCTTTCTATTCTTCAAGTTTGAGTTGTAAAGAGAGGAGAGAAAACTTCTGTAAGGGTTGTCTCCTAAGCCCGTCAAAAGGAGTGAATCTGTAAGAGGGCAGTTGGCCTTCGCCTATTGAAGGAAGGCCTCTAGATGACGTCGGTGACCTCGTTGGTGGAGGAAGCCAAAAGTGGAGTAGGTCAAGACTGACCGAACCACTCTAAATCTCTGGTTTGCTTTTATTTTGAGCACTTTATCATTACTGCAAACCTCCTACATAGCTACTGCTCTCTGCGCTTTTATGAACAAGTTTCTAAGTTCTGATCTTTCCGAATCTGCATTCAGACGTAAATCGGTGTTTTCGTACGATCTTTATATTGCAGTTTACATTTACGTTTTGATTCTACTTATAACTGCAAACTGTCTTCTGCGCTTTTACAAACAAGTTTCTTTGCCGTTTACGTTTACGTTTTGATTCCATTTATAACTGCAAACTGCCTTTTGCGCTTTTGCGAACGAGTGTCTAAGTTCAGATCTTTCCGAATCTGAGCTTAGACGTAAACTGTGCTTAGACGCAAACTGTGTTTAGACGCAAACTGTGCTTAGACGCAATCTGCGCTTAAACACAAACTGCGCTTAGATGCAAACTGTGCTTAGACGCAATCTGAGCTTAGACGCAAACTGCGCTTAGATGCAAACTGCGCTTGGACGCAATCTGCATTTAGACGCAAACTGTGTAAACTGCGCTTAGACGCAAACTGTGTTTAGACGTAAACTGCACTTAATCATAAGTAATCTTAGAATCGGCTTTTGCATCAAAATAGTCTTTATCGAACGAACGCAGCTTTCGTTTTTAATCGTTGAAAGATTTCCGCGGCACTAATTCACCCCCCCCTCTTAGTGCTCTCGATCCTAACAATTGGTATCAGAGCGGGGTATTTCTCATTTCGGATTTACACCCGAGAGAAATGGCTCTTCAAGAGGGCTTTTCGATCTTTCGTCCACCGTTCTTTAACGGATTGGACTATACTTATTGGAAAACTCGAATGAGAGTTTTCTTGATTTCTCTAAATCTAGATTTATGGAATATCGTTGAAAACGGTTTTCAACTTCCCTCTAAACCGATGAACGAATGGTCGGATTTAGAGAAGAAGTATTTTTCTTTAAACGCAAAGGCTATGAATGCCTTATTTTGCGCTTTAGACAAAAATGAGTTCAATCGGGTTTCTTTGTGCGAAACGGCTTTCGATATTTGGCGCACTCTTGAAATCACGCACGGGGGAACTAGTAGAGTCAAAGACTCGAAAGTTAATATTTTACTGCATGATTTCGAGCTTTTTCATATGAAACCAAGCGAAACCGTTATTGACATGTACACCCGTTTTACGGATGTCGTCAATGGTTTAAAATCACTTGGTAAAAGCTCTTCGGATTTTGAACTCGTTAACAAAGTTTTACGCTCACTTTCTAAAACTTGGGATTCAAAAGTAACTGCTATTCAAGAATCGAAAAACTTGAACCAATTTCCACTTGAAGAACTAATTGGTTCATTGATCACATATGAAATGACGTGCAATGCACGTGAAGAACTTGAGAACCACCTTCCAAAGAACAGGAAGGATTTGGGACATAGAACATTTAAAGACCACTCGAGCATAAGCTCAAGTGATGGTGAACTTAAACTACAAATGAAACAAAAATTAAAAAGTAAAAAGAACGGAACTACTTGCTTTGAACGCAAGAAGAAGAATAAAAACTGGGATTAATCGAGCTCCTCCGAAGACGAGGAGAAAATCAACAAAGGCGAGGTGGCAAACTACGCCTTTACGCCTTTCGACACTGAGATAATCAAAATGCCTTTAATTTACTTTGAAATTACATGATGCTTTTCATAAAGCATTTCTCCTTTTTTAATTTTCTTGAAAATTGCATGTTTAATAATTTTATAATGAAAATACAAACAATTAGGAATCATGCTTATCATTCTAGTAATTTTGAAAATAATCATGAAAATTGCATGTTTATGATAAACAAAATGATTTTGATTAAAAATACCTTATGAAATCATGCTATATGTGGTTGAGAAGTAATAATGTGTATCATGTTGATTTCCATTGTTATTTCTCGATTTTGAGTATATGAAATCATGTTTAATTTGAAGTTATGATTAATGAGTATATATTTTTGAAATTATGTATGATGATTCTTGATTATCGATTTTCATGATAATAACAGTGGCTTTAAAAAATTGATGTATGTTTTCATGAATGAAAGGGCATGCTAACAAGAAATCGACCACTTAAAATGAAACACTTAAAAAGGGAAAAATATATTATCAATGAAATCATGAATCTATTTATGTTATAAATTTTGTGAGCCATAAAAATGATTTTGATGATTTAAATTTGAAATGAGTTTTATCAAAATCATGATCTTGATTTATCAAATTGAATGAATTAAAAATGAATGATGATTTTTCTCTTGAATGATTGTGACTTGTATTCCTTGTATTCATGATATGATTTTTATGCAATTCTTTATACTCATGAAATATTTATCTCATCACCCAATTATTTCTTTTCAATATTCCTCAAGTGATGATATGAATGCATGAGATATTCATGAATTTATATTGATGTATGCAAATGAGAAGTTTCGATCATGCATGGTAGGATGCAATGTGACAAATTAATACCATGATGATTTGAAATATTTATGATTTGGAATGATGCATATGCTTTTTATTATGATAATGTATGATGTGTATCATTAATGTTTAAAAAAAAAAAAATTTAAATAAATAAATGTTTATATCATGTTAGATGGTTTTACATATTATGCATGATAAGCTATAATGATGAGTGAAACAATGATTGAAATAACATGAATGATGATTTGGAATCATGCATATAATAATGAGTTTATATGTTTTGAAAATGTGCATGTTTTAATTTGAAAATATAATGATGCACAAATGAGATTGATACTAACCTTTGTCATGATTTAAAAATTGATGTAAAGGGTTTTTCCCTTCTTTTTGACAATGACAAAAGGGGAGATAGCTAGCTTGCACAATTCAAGAAGAAAGCAAAAATTGCACTTCTCAAAAGAGAAGAAATTGCTATCTTGAACATCACCAAGAAGTGCTATCTTGCAAATCTCAAGACACACAAATGCAATCATGCAAAATTTGTAATTTTGCACATCATTAAAATTTATGATGCTTTGGTGATTATGCATGTTCTAAAATGTTATAAAATTCACTAGCTTGCATGATGTAGAACTTAGCTATTTTGAACATCACCAAGGAATGCTGTCTTGCCTATCTCAAGAAGCAAAAAGTTAACTTGCACATCTAGCAAAACTTATATTTCAAAAAGCAAAAGTTGCTTTCTTGAACATCTCAAAATTGCTAGCTTGCGGGCCTTAAAATGTAGAAATTTTTTGCTAGCTTGTATATGGTAAACTTGCTATCATACTACCATGATGATGAGCATGCCTTATCTTCATGATTATATTTGAAAAACTATGGCAAAAATCTGTCCGAATGATTAAACCTGTTAAAATTATTTTTCGGACTTTTTTGATTAAATGATCAAATCACTTGTTTGCCATAATGATTTTACACAATTACTTGCCATGATTATATGTTGGAAATTATGTGCTTGAATACAAAAATTTCCATGATAATAAGCATATTTTACCTTCATGATTGTAATTGAATATCTCTAGTAAAACCCTGTCCGAATGTATGAAAGTGTCAAATTTCATTTTCGGATTTTCTTGATCCTAACAATTGGATTTTCTTGATACATTATCCTCTTCCGAACTTAACAAGCATATGTCATATCAAGTTTAATTCACATCATTGATTTTTGACATATGGAATCATCTAGCAAATGCACTTATCATGTGAAAAATATTTTTCGAGAAACATATTTGATGATTCCCTCTTATAAAAGGAAGATATTTTTACATACAAGGATTTGACTCACTTACATATCTTAATCCTTGCAAAAATGAAGTGTGCTTTAATATCTTATCGATTTGAACTTCACATATGGCTTTCCTCCTTCATGTAAAAAGATAACAAATAAAAAGGAAGAAGCAATAAAAGCTATCTCCATGTCATGTTTTCCTCGAGATGTTTGCATAATTGGTATCCTATCACTCACTGTTGGAAAATGACATGAACCAACTTATGGCATCGCACTTATATTTAAAATTTGCTTATATCGTTCTCCTTGTTGTTGATGACAAAGGGGGAGAAATATATAATTGATACTATGAGTGCCATATTTGAAGAATATGAATAGATGTTATGAATGCCATATTATGATGAGATATCAAAAGCAGTATTCATATGAATAGGTGCTATGAATGTCATATCATGTTAAGATATCAAGAACTTGAATCGCAATTTTACATATTGATATCTTACCATTTGATAATAGCAAACTTGCATGATGGTAACAATAGATGTTATGTTTTTCATGCAACGAGTTAAACTTATATCACAAACACTTGATTGTGGTACTTCTCCTTTTTGTTGATGACAAAGGGGGAGAAGTATTTGATGACATGACATGCATAAGTTTATGCATAAGTTCATGATAACGTGTTGCAAGTATTCATGATGAATATTGCAAATGACTTGAATTCAGTTTGAATTCAAGGTTCTATCAATATGGCATATTGATACGGGGAGTTTGTTTAAACTCTGGGAGTTAAGGTTAACTGATGACATGTTGCTTAGATTTTTGAATCTAAAAGTTTCTATCAATATAGCATATTGATAGGGGGAGTTTGTTTAAACTCCGGGAGTTAAGTTTAACTCCGTCATCAAGTAGTTGTCATCATCAAAAAGGGGGAGATTGTTGAATCTCGTATTTTGATGATGAAACTACTTGATATATGTTTATGATTTAATCTGCGTTTTGAGTGACGCAGTGTAACGGACAAACATCTAAACAAGATGTTGGATGTAATGCTTATGTATGTCCGTGTCTTTTGGCATGTTCATGCCTTGTACAGAATGTAAAGGGGCGGCCGAAGGCTTAATAGTCCCATTTTAGTTGGGTTGGTGGCCTCTTTAGGCTTGTAAATAAAGGTTGTGTCATATGGACACGTTCGAGAGCTTTTCGGTCTATAATGGACCATTTTACCCTTTGTTGTGCAACTATTCAGAGCTTGTAAAGTCTGTTTGTAATTTGCATTGTCTATGAAGTGTTTTTCGGACATGTTTGCTTGTGGATCCCGATTGAGGCGTTCTCTTTAACCCGTTCTCTCTTTTGTTGGTCCTAAGGGACAATGGGAGGCTTCGGGGAGGCTGACCTTTGCGGACGGACACGCGAGGGTGCCACACGCCTTAGGCAAAACCAGCTAAGGTCGTGACATTGTGGTATCAGAGCGGGACAAGCACTCATAGAAACACTTGACATGCAAACGTGGGGGACCTAGCGGGGCTGCGTTGAGGGCAGTCAGCAACGCGCGACCGTTTGAGGGAAAACGGGCATGGAGATGTAGGGAAAAGAGTCGCTCAGAGGAGCGGGCATCTAACATTGGCATTCAGAGGAATGGCCAACCCTTCGCGCAAGAGGCACCACGAGAACAGGCAAGCTTGGAAGAATGCGGAGCGCACAAAGGTTGGGATGGCTGAGTTTGAGCTACGGCTCAACGTTGACAACTTTACTTTATGGTGCTCAAGGCAAGCGAGGTGCTTGGCAAAGGACGAGACCATGCAAAGTGGAATGAGTTGCTCAGCGACCGAAAGAGTTGTGCAAAGCTCACAGAGGTGAGGGGAATTGCTAACTCGAAGAATTCAGTACTCATGCATGGGCTTGTATGCGGATGATGGATTGTTCGTGGCCATCCCAAGGCGGTCGAGACTCGGCGCCATGGAGCATTGAAACTTTCTCTTCGACATGCGAAGGATACGTTCGGAGGAGGCTGAAGTGTGCAACGAGTTCAGCATGTTGCTAGGCCTTGAGGGGTGCAGCGGTGGCTGTATTGACGTGGAGGCGCAATCTAGCAAGTGCGTTTGCAAGAGGCAGAACAATGCACAGTTTGTTCAGTAGATCGGAGTAGTCCAAGGGGATGGTGGTCTCCGAAACGAAGAGAGATGTTGCTCCAACGGGACAGTTATCCAGGAGGGATAAGTTTCAGCTCTCCAGAGGGAGAATCATGTGAGACGGACTTCACATGTTGAGGAGGAGTACCTCACAAACAACAACTCCACGAAGCTCGATGGACTGAGCAAGCGGCGAGGAGTCGTCGCATGATCTCGCTTGAGAGAATGCATTGGTGGATGCATTGCGAGATCAAGTGGGGGAGCGACCCAAAGCAACTCAAATGGAGGCACACTTGGAGTCGATATGGAGATCGGACTCAAGGGAGGGCTGACCCGTGGAATGGTGGGCGCGAGGGCCACCATCGACTCAATGCAAAAACGAGGAACGGAGCAACTTGGGTATAACTTGGTGAAGTACCCAAGCCGCATGAAGGGAGCCAGCATAGAAGTTGGAACATGGAGCAGAGGCACAGTGCTTTCCCTAGACATGTTGGGAAATCATAGGGGGGGGGCGACATCATATGCGCAGCGGAAGAACAAGAAAACAAAAATCCCCGATTCCCAAAAAGATGTTCATCGTCGTGCGAAGATTGGTGCGCAAAATCCGCAAAAACACAAAACTGCGTATAGAGATTGTGTTACCTAGGGAGATCGTATATCCCTGTTTCCTTGCAGATCCTTAGGAGAGGGTGAAGGAGGTCAAGCGTCCTCCTCTCTAGCGGTGATCCACACAGCAGGGTTGCGACGACGCTCCTCAAAACTCCAGGCCTACTCTGAGGTGGAGAGGGAGAGGAGAATAGGAAGGGCAAGCAAAGACTCTAGCCTATGAGGCTGTGAATCCCTCCTATTTATAGAGATCCCGTGTCAAAACCCTAATGGGTCCTTTCCCTAGTGGGTATTGGATCTGCATCCAATAAGACAAGGGCTCCGTCGGATATCTCATATCCGAACCTCTACTCATCGCAATGCCTACCATATGTGTGTGACCCTCTAGGCCCAATATCGAGCTGGCCGTGAGTCATACCTGTCAGAACTCCTTCTAACTAAGTGAATTATTATCTCTGTAATAATTCACTCGACTCATCGACTACGGAAGTACTAGGCCACTACGCCGTAGTCCCCAGACGATACAGGGGAATCCAATCCATTGGACCTGTCTGTCCTCAGTTACCATGTATCTATAGTCCCTCATCCATCTAATATCCCAGAGACAGTATATCGAGCATGGTGCTGTCAGACCCATACGGTTTCTTCTCGAGTCTCGCTCTAATCGGATTCTCCCGGAGAACTCTTTCTCTCTCAACCCGAATGACCCTGGCCAGGGATTTGTCTGAGCAAGAACACATGGGATATTCCTCTCATGATACCGAGAGTGGATGATCCTCTATCGACACTCAATAGCCCTCGTAAGGTCGACTACCACTCCCAATGACCAGCTGTACTAGATCTGGGAACAGCCAAACCTATAAGTCTGGTATTAAAGAGTGGAGCACTCATACAGGACATCCTTGGTGTCTCAAGTCTAAGAACCATATACACCACTAGGACTACGGAATCGTTGTCTGACAATAAGGCATCATCAACCATCCAGCATTCCGTAAGCGGATCAATCAGTGAACTCATTCTCCAATGAGCACCTGTACTGTATCCCTAGTGTCCCTACACGAGCAGCTATGAGACCAGCTGCATCCATCATATGGACGGGTATACAGCACACCAGTCTATCCGGTTATCACGATGTCCCTCTCGAGTAACCTATGACCGGGATTATTTAGGATATGTGTTTAAAGGTGAATCGATCTCATTATCGTGATCTCATCACGATCCGATTCCTATTGCACAAATCCAAGGACATCACAATATATATGCATTTATACAATAGTTATAAAGTGATATACGCCAAAATATAATGAGCAAAAAGATTCTGTATCAAGTCACACGTGCCATCACTCACGTGATTGGCTTGCTGGGCACTTATGACTAGCAATCTCCCACTTGACCTAAAGCCAATCACCTATGTGTCTGATCCCCATCAGACCCCTGTGACGCTCAAAGACAATCTGAGACAATGGCTTTGTTAGTGGATCTGCAATGTTATCTTCGGATGGAACTCTTTCCACTGCTACATCTCCTCGGGTCACGATCTCTCTGATAAGGTGGAACCTCCTCAGAACATGCTTAGATTTCTGATGAGACCTAGGTTCCTTCGCTTGAGCAATTGCCCCGTTGTTGTCGCAATATAGGGAAATCGGCTCCTCACTATCCGGCACGACTCCCAAATCTGTGATGAACTTCTTCAACCAGACTCCCTCCTTTGCTGCATCTGATGCAGCAATGTACTCCGCCTCTGTGGTCGAGTCAGCAGTGGTATCTTGCTTGGAACTCTTCCAGCACACTGCTCCTCCATTCAAGGTGTACACATACCCTGAATTCGACTTGCTATCATCGACATCAGACTGAAAACTTGAGTCAGTGTAGCCTTCAACCTTAAGGCTATTACCTCCATATACTAGTAAAAGATCCTTAGTCCTTCTCAAATACTTAAGGATACACTTTACTGCTTTCCAGTGCTCCAAGCCTGGATCCGCCTGATACCTGCTCGTGACACTCAGAGCATGCGCTATATCAGGCCTAGTACATAGCATGGCATACATGATAGACCCTATTGCTGAGGCATAAGGTATCATATCCATGTTCGCCCTTTCTTCTGGAGTCTTTGGGGACATACTCGTAGAAAGCGATATCCCATGTCTCATCGGTATGAGACCTCTTTTGGAATTTTCCATGCCAAACCTTTTGACAATAGTTTCTATGTACCTGGACTGGGACAAGCCAAGCATCCTTTTGGATCTATCTCTATAGATTCTAATCCCCAAGATATAAGATGCTTCTCCTAAGTCCTTCATGGAGAAGTGTCTAGATAACCAAGCCTTTATTGTGGATAGCATTCCTATGTCATTCCCAATGATGAGGATGTCATCCACATATAATACCAAAAAGCTAATAGCGCTCCCACTTACCTTTCTGTATACACAAGGCTCATCTTCGTTCTTAACGAAGTCATAAGATCTGATTGCCTCATCAAATCTTATGTTCCAACTTCGGGAAGCTTGCTTTAGTCCATAAATGGATCTAAGCAACCTACATACCTTATCTGGGCAGTTCTTGGACACGAATCCCTCAGGTTGCATCATATACACCTCCTCCTCCAGGTTCCCGTTGAGGAATGCGGTTTTCACATCCATCTGCCAGATCTCATAATCATAGTGTGCTGCAATAGCCAATAGAATTCTGATGGATTTTAGCATTGCTACGGGTGAGAAAGTTTCGTCGTAGTCAACACCTTGCCTTTGACGATACCCCTTAGCCACTAGCCTTGCTTTATAGGTCTCTACCTTTCCATCTACTCCGATCTTTTTCTTAAAGATCCACTTGCAACCGATGGGTACAATACCTTCGGGTGCATCAACTAGGTTCCAAACCTTATTGGAGTACATAGAATCCATCTCAGAATTCATGGCTTCTTTCCACTTCCCGGAGTCTATACTCATAATAGCCTCCTCGTAGGTCTGAGGATCAATATCCTCTACATCCTCTGCTCTAATATGTCCCACATATCTCTCAGGAGGATGGGATACTCTATCAGACCTGCGTAAAGTTGAAACTTGTGTATTAGATACCTGAACAGACTCGGGCTGTAGAGTGGTGCTTGAGCTTGGTTCTCCAACCTCGCTCAATTTTATCATTCTCCCACTGTCTCCGTCAAGAATGTGTTCCTTCTCAAGGAACACTGCTCTCTTAGCTACAAAGACCTTTTGGTCCTCGAGATGATAGAAGTAATACCCACAAGTTTCCTTGGGGTATCCCACAAATTTACATCGCCCTGTCCTTGATTCTAACTTATCGGGGTTGTGTCTTTTAACATGGGCAGAGCAGCCCCAAATCTTAACTACTTTAAGATCAGGCTTCTTCCCTTTCCATATCTCATATGGTGTAGACACCACCGACTTAGTTGGAACTCTATTCAGAAGGTAAGCTGCGGTTTCTAGGGCATATCCCCAGAATGAGATGGGTAGGTCAGCGAAACTCATCATGGACCGTACCATATCTAATAATGTACGATTTCTCCTTTCAGAGACACCATTGAGCTGAGGTGTATAAGGAGGTGTCCATTGGGATAATATCCCATGGTCCTTGAGGAAGTGAGTAAACTCTGTACTTAAGTACTCACCTCCTCGATCTGATTCGAAGAGTTTTGATACTCTTTCCAGTCTGGTTCTCCACCTCATTCTTATACTCTCTGAATTTCTCAAAGGCCTCGGACTTGTACTTCATTAAGTACACATATCCATACCTTGAGAAATCATCAGTAAATGTAATGAAGTAGGAGTAACCTCCAATGGCATGAGTTGACATGGGTCCACATACATCACTATGTATGAGTTCCAACAACTCAGTGGCTCTCTCTCCAGTTCCACTAAATGGAGAGTTGGTCAGTTTTCCACGAATGCAAGGCTCACAAGTTGCATATGACACATAGTCGAATGGATCTAGATATCCATCATTTAGCAACTTTTGAATCTTTCTTTCATGGATGTGACCTAGCCTACAATGCCACAGGTATGCACTGTTCAACTCATCTCGTTTCCTTTTGAACACATTTATATTCATGATATGTGGAGTGGTGTCTAACATAAATAAACCATTATGCAATGTTCCTTTCGTGATGATCTTATCATCTAATAATATCGAACAACCATTGTTCTCAAAAACAAATTTATATCCACTAACTGTTAAACATGAAATGGAGATAATGTTTTTGATAATAGAAGGAACAAAATAACATGCATCTAATGCAATAAAAGCTCCACTAGGCAGATGTAGGGCGACCTCGCCAACAACTAATACAGCAACTTTTGCTCCATTACCCATCTTGAGGTCCATCTCGCCTCTCTCTAGTCTCCTAGGCCTTGCCAGAACCTGCAACGAATTACATATATGATAAGCACTACCGGTATCTAATACCCATGTGTTATCATAAGAGTCTGACAAATGGAGACTGATCATGAATGTACCTGAAGCTTCATCAAGCTTTTGTTTCGCCCTTTCTGCAAGGTACTCTTTGCAGTTTCTCTTCCAGTGCCCATCTTTACCACAGTGGAAGCACTGGCCTTTGTCCTTTGTTGGGTCTTTCTTAGCAACCTTTGCTTTACCTTGTTTGCCCTTGCCCTTTCCCTTCTTAAGGGACCTTTCTGCTTTCCTTTTCTTTCTGGTCTCACCAGTGTAGAGAACTGGCTTCTCTTTCTTAATAGTACTCTCTGCCTCCCTCAACATATTGAGGAGCTCTGGGAGAGTCACCTCAAGCTTGTTCATATTAAAGTTCATTATGAACTGTGAAAAGGAATCTGGTAGGGACTGAAGCACAATGTCCACACACAAGTTATCCTCTAGGACCATTCCTAGACCTGTGAGTTTCTCTATCCACTCAATCATCTTTAGGACATGGTTCTGAATCGGTGTCCCCTCAGTCATCCTAGCGCGGAAAAGGCTCTTGGATATCTCATATCGTTGAGTCCTTCCCTGTTCCTCAAACAATTTACGGACATGTAGGAGAATGGATCTGGCATCCATCTTTTCATGTTGTCTCTGTAACTCTGGAGTCATAGAGCCCAACATATAGCACTGAGCAAGAGTGGAGTCATCAATGTACTTCACGTAGCGAGCGATCTCATCCTCGCTTGCCCCTTCTTCGGGCGTAGGCATCACTGTATCAAGGACGTACACGATTTTCTCCGCTGTGAGAACAATTCTCAAGTTACGGAGCCAATCCATATAATTTGGACCAGTGAGGCGGTTGACATCAAGTATGCCACGTAAGGGATTTGAAAGCGACATTTTCTGAAAATAAAGATGTAGCAAAAATGAATAACATGCAGATTTTGCAAGAAATAAACTATCAAGATATGGACTTCTATCTTAATATGCTCCCACTATTTTACTAACGAGTCACGCGACACCCTCAGCACGTGAAACGGAAGTCTCCGGCAGACTTCTAGTGGGGATCAGGATCCAATCAGCGTCTTAGTGTAACCTCGAGGGACTCGACCAATCACACTAAGCCTAAAAGGTAGACAACTCTTGCCGATCACAACTCCTTGTGATTCCCGTCCTGTTCGGCCTCCGAATCACCATGGCCTCGAGGGACTCGACCAACCATGATGCTCGGTTAAGTCAACACCTTCGTTACAAGATGAGTCTGATTTGATGATATACCCTCGAGGGACTCGACCAAGCATATCATGCCCTCAGGTCACCGGTGACATCTCTATGTCGTAAGCAAGATAGCGAATCGCGATATAGGTGAGTCTCGAGGGACTCGACCAACTCAACCTACACCGGGATTCGGTTCCTACTCATAACGATGGAAGGCCACGTGGGTCAATCTAATTGCCTCACGTTTACCGACTTAATATTATCGAGAGATGTTTCTATGATTTGGTCTCCTAATATGACATGTCACACATATACATATTTAATATATATCTACATCGCATGCAAATATATATACATATCTAGTATGTGTATAAGCAATCACACCAGATGATCATGGACCACAACCTAATATGATTAGGCCCGAGCCAGTAGGCCTAATCACTCACATCAAGATCTATGTGTGCAACGGTGCATCTCTATGCCTTGTGATCGTCCATCTCGTCCTCGTTGGTTCCGTCGACATCTTGATGCATCTTCATGCATCACGATCGTCCGTCTCGTGGGTCTCGCTATGGCTTCCACGCTCCCGCTGCGCCTCCTCATGTGATTACAACTTAATCATAGGCACGCAGGCCCGACAATAAACGAGAAATATAATGGAGGTTCGCAAACCTCAATAATAATAATCACAAGTACACACATCACACGGTCCATGATCATCCGTCCACTCATCATACATCACATGTATAAATAATCATCATCATGTAGGACTACTAGATAATAATAAAAATAATAATCAACTAAACCTTTTAATTAATTAATATTTTCTGAAATCAGGGATATATAGGGAATATCTCAATTCCTAAGGGTATTTTCGTAATTTGGACAAAAGACAGAAACTGGAATTTCTCAAATTCCGAGGGGCAAAACTGTCTTTTGCGCAGAAAACCCTAATACCCTTTCCCCTTTTCGCTGCTGCGCCGCCGCCGTCGCCACCCTGCTGGCGGCGGCCTGTGCGGCGAGGGCGAGGGCACTGCCCTCGCCTACAGGTGGCACGCCCGCTGGGGTCGCTGCCGCTGCAGGTGGGCGCCCCCGCGGGCGCCGCCGCCTTCGCGGGCGGTTCTGCCCGCGAGTCAGCGCCCGCAGGTGGTGCTGTCTCGCTGGCGGCCGCCCCTGCGGGGTTTTTGCCCGTGGGAGCAGCGGCCACAGGCGCCGCTGCCCTGCGGTGCCTCAGCCCGCGCTGCTGCCCCGCGGCGCCTCTGCCCGCGGGCTCAGTGGCCGCAGGCGCTTCTACCGAGCGGGCTCCCAGCCCCGCCGGCCGCAAGCCTGCTGCAAGCAGACCGCCGGCCGGCTGCTGCAGGCACAGCGCTTGCGCATGCGCCGGCGCTGTGCTGCCTGGCTGCGACTGCGGCTGGCTGCAGGCATGCAGATCGAGGGCAGCAACTGTTGCTGCCCTTCCTTGCTTTTGCATCAACGATTTTGACGTCAATATTCTTCCTAAACACAACACACGCAGTTCAAAAACCAATCATTCGCACGAACAACCTGGCTCTGATACCACTGTTGGGAAATCATAGGGGGGGGGCGACATCATATGCGCAGCGGAAGAACAAGAAAACAAAAATCCCCGATTCCCAAAAAGATGTTCATCGTCGTGCGAAGATTGGTGCGCAAAATCCGCAAAAACACAAAACTGCGTATAGAGATTGTGTTACCTAGGGAGATCGTATATCCCTGTTTCCTTGCAGATCCTTAGGAGAGGGTGAAGGAGGTCAAGCATCCTCCTCTCTAGCGGTGATCCACACAGCAGGGTTGCGACGACGCTCCTCAAAACTCCAGGCCTACTCTGAGGTGGAGAGGGAGAGGAGAATAGGAAGGGCAAGCAAAGACTCTAGCCTATGAGGCTGTGAATCCCTCCTATTTATAGAGATCCCGTGTCAAAACCCTAATGGGTCCTTTCCCTAGTGGGTATTGGATCTGCATCCAATAAGACAAGGGCTCCGTCGGATATCTCATATCCGAACCTCTACTCATCGCAATGCCTACCATATGTGTGTGACCCTCTAGGCCCAATATCGAACTGGCCGTGAGTCATACCTGTCAGAACTCCTTCTAACTAAGTGAATTATTATCTCTGTAATAATTCACTCGACTCATCGACTACGGAAGTACTAGGCCACTACGCCGTAGTCCCCAGACGATACAGGGGAATCCAATCCATTGGACCTGTCTGTCCTCAGTTACCATGTACCTATAGTCCCTCATCCATCTAATATCCCAGAGACCGTATATCGAGCATGGTGCTGTCAGACCCATACGGTTTCTTCTCGAGTCTCGCTCTAATCGGATTCTCCCGGAGAACTCTTTCTCTCTCAACCCGAATGACCCTGGCCAGGGATTTGTCTGAGCAAGAACACATGGGATATTCCTCTCATGATACCGAGAGTGGATGATCCTCTATCGACACTCAATAGCCCTCGTAAGGTCGACTACCACTCCCAATGACCAGCTGTACTAGATCTGGGAACAGCCAAACCTATAAGTCTGGTATCAAAGAGTGGAGCACTCATACAGGACATCCTTGGTGTCTCAAGTCTAAGAACCAGATACACCACTAGGACTACGGAATCGTTGTCTGACAATAAGGCATCATCAACCATCCAGCATTCCGTAAGCGGATCAATCAGTGAACTCATTCTCCAATGAGCACCTGTACTGTATCCCTAGTGTCCCTACACGAGCAGCTATGAGACCAG